>NW_027507685.1:263069528-263089474 GCF_037356315.1 Lithobates pipiens | reverse complement strand
CTGAATATTCATACAGTCTCAACCAATTCTTGGGGAGATGGAGCCCAGTAGGTGGTTAAGAAATACATAAATAGTCTGAGACTTAGATCAGCAGGGTTCTTATCCAGTAGGAGGCGATCTCAGCCTGGAAGGGCTACTTACCCTTCTAGGCAAGTCAGCTGAAGTTTGTGGTCTGGAGTCCACTGAGGTCCCAGCACAGGAAGAGCTGGGGGGGGGGGGTATTTTCTGATACAGGAGTTTATTGAAATACCGGCTCAGGGAGAGCTGTGGGCCTGCTTTAGGAAAGGAGCTGGACATATGTAATTGTATGGACCAAAAGAATTGTGAATGTAATTGGCATCATCCGGATGTGAATTTTTTTTTAGCATGTCCTCATGTGGTGGGATTTTTAAGGCAGTCCAAAAACGTATATATATATATTTGTAAAAATGATTTATTGAAAAAGTGGAAACATTAAAATTGTGAATGAAAAAGAGATATTGTACAATCTTGATAGAAAACAAATTTCAACATAACATGTAGATCGCATGGTGGTCTACAGAGTGGTAACCCCCCTCTCTCTCTAGGAACTAATATTCCATCCAGGTGGTGATGGATGTCGAGGTATCCAACGCATTTCAAAATTTGTTTACAATTACCTTCTTCATCATCATCCTAAATCTGACTTGAGCATTCCCATAATTTCAGGAAGAGCCACCGCATATTCATTTGTGACATGCAAAGACTGCAGACTATTGTCTAAAAATTAGGTGTCGTTGAGCCTAATATCTATAAAAAAAAAAAAAAGATGCTAAATCTCAAAACGATCCTTGTTCTGTCCGTGGTCTTCAATTAGACCAGAAAAGTGCAAAACACATGCTTCTCCAGCAAGGTGGGAAGGAGGAAAGTTTTCAGCATGTAGTCCACCAAGGTCCCAGCTCAGGGAGAGCTGGGGGGGGGGGCTATTTTCTGATTCAGGAGTTCACTGAAGTCCCAACTCAGGGAGAGCTGGTGGGGGGGGCATTTTCTGATATAGGAGTTCATTGAGGTCCCAACTCAGGGAGAGCTGGGGGGGGGGGCATTTTCTGATATAGGAGTTCATTGAGGTCCCAACTCAGGGAGAGCGGGGGGGGGGTTGCATTTTCTGATACAGGAGTTCATTGATTGAGGTCCCAACTCAGGGAGAGCTGGTGGGGGGGGGGGGGGGGGCATTTTCTGGTATAGGAGTCATTGAGGTCCAAACTCAGGGAGAGCGGGGGGGGGGTTGCATTTTCTGATACGGGAGTTCATTGAGGTCCCAACTCAGGGAGAGCTGCTGGGGGGGGCATTTTCTGATACAGGAGTTCATTGAGGTCCCAACTCAGGGAGAGCGGGGGGTTGCATTTCATTTTCTGATACAGGAGTTCACTGAGGTCCCAACTCAGGGAGAGCGGGGGGGGGGGGGGGGGGGTTGCATTTTCTGATACAGG
This sequence comes from Lithobates pipiens, assembly GCF_037356315.1. Classification (NCBI taxonomy): domain Eukaryota; kingdom Metazoa; phylum Chordata; class Amphibia; order Anura; family Ranidae; genus Lithobates; species Lithobates pipiens. The sequence continues at coordinate 263,088,026 of NW_027507685.1, read as the reverse complement.
AGCTCTTTGAGGTCCCAGCTCAGGGAGAGTTGAGGATCCTATTTTCTGATACAGGAGTTTATTGAAGTGCCAGCTCAGGGAGAGCTGTTGGCCTGCTTTAGGAAAGGAGCTGGGGAGACGACTAAGGATGCAGCCTGGAGGCTCACGGTACAGTGTCTGGCTAGTATTGGAAGGAGGAAACCAAGTACACAGGGACACAGTGACCTGCCATGATCCAGCAAAGTGTCCACAGCCTTGAAGCAAAGGGAGGGGACCTTGGCCAGGGATCTAAGACTGATCACCTGATTGAGGACAGGCAAAAGGAAGATATTTTAAGAAACCTCCCAAATCAATCAGAGTAGGGGGGGCCTGACTCCAAATAATCTGAACCCACAGGGACACCCCAAAGAGAGTGTCTGCAATAGGGTTACATCAAAAAGGGGTTTGGGACGGAAAGAAGGGGAAGGAATGGGAACGGGGAACATTTCATACTACAACTCATCCACCAGCCCACATCATTTTTATCTGCAAGATTATAGAAACATACTAAACAGTTATTATTATAAAGCATCACAACATTATATAATCAGTATAAAGCTAACCTTCACTTTGGGGGAAGCTAATGCTGGGGGTCTTTCGCCAAGTGGGGGATTTCAATAAGTGGAAGCACTTCTGACTCTGCACTTCAGCGAATGCACAAAGCAAAGGTACACAAGAAAATACTTTGAACAACGCTGCATAGACACCAGGTGACCTTGTTTAACACTTTAGCACTTTCTCCTCATAACATGCATTCTCTACCACTCCTTCTGACAGCTCTGTCCTCTCTACTAAAATTATCTCAACTCCACCCCACTTCTCCCCCCCACAGCATATATATATCACCCTCACTCCTGTCCTCTCCTTATTACTGCACCCACCAACTCCTGCTAATTCTAAACCCACACACACTAAAAGTCTCCAAGACCCTGGGGCATGTCCCTTCATATAAATCACACTCCCATATTGCCTCCCTCACCCTCCTGCTTCTCCTGACCTCTGGAGATATATCCCCAAACCCTGGACCTCCATCATTAAACTGTACCCATCACCCTGCACCCTCTGGCAGCAGCCGCAATCAACACAATTTAATTCCGATTTCTATTCTTCCCAAGTCCAGACTCCCTTTCTCTTGTGCCCTTTGGAACTCCCGCTCTGTCTGCAACAAACTCACCTCTCTACATGACATCTTTATCACCAACTCATTTAACCTACTCGCCGTCACCGAAACCTGGCTCCACGAATCAGACACTGCATCTTCTGCGGCCCTATCCCATGGTGGGCTTCTTTGGACTCACTCCCCCAGATCCAATGGACATAAGGGAGGAGGTGTTGGAATCCTTCTAGCCCCACATAGCACCTTCCAGGTACTTCAGCCACCTCCCTCTCTGTCACTCTCCTCTTTCGAAGCACACTGCATTCGTCTCTTCACGCCAATTTCTTTAAGAATAGCCGTGATCTACAGGCCCCCTGGACCAGTATCAACTTTTCTTGATGACTTCTCTGCCTGGCTACCCTACTTTCTTTCTTCTGAAATCCCCACAATCATTCTCGGGGACTTCAACATCCCTATTAATACTAACACCTCTGCTCCTTCCAAACTTCTCAGCCTAACCTCCTCCTTTGACCTGAAACAGTGGATACATGATCCTACTCACTCCGAAGGCAATATCCTTGACCTCGTTTTCTCTCACCTTTGCACTCCATGCAACCTCTCTAACTATCCATTCCCTCTCTCTGATCACCACCTTATTAGTTTCACTCTCTCCCTCTCCTTCACCTCCTCTCCCTCCAACCGCATTAAAGTTACCCGCAGAAACCTACGTCATCTCAAGCCTTCCCTTCTCTACTCTGCTCTTGACAACCTCCACGACAAAATCTCACCCCTATCCTGCACCAACCTAGCCACTTCTGTCTACAACACTTCACTTCTGGCCTCTCTGGACTCTCTGGCCCCCCTCACCACACACAGAATCAAGCCCCGACCCCTTCAACCTTGGCAAACAGATGTCACTAGAAGTTTGAAAAAACGTAGTCGTGCTCATGAGCGCCTGTGGCGCAAGACCAAGTCTCAGAGAGATTTCAACCAATATAAATCTGCCCTCCAAAACTACAATTCTAGCCTCCTCTCTGCCAAGCAGAACTATTTTATCACTCTCATCAGCAACCTATCACCCCGCCCCCGTCAACTCTTCTCTACTTTCAACTCTCTACTTCGTCCTCCACCACCTCCACCCACCAACTCACTCACTGCCCAGGAGATTGCTAATCACTTCAAACAGAAGATTGATACAATTCGCGCAGAGATCTCTACTGTTCTAATACCCTCCACGCTTTACACATCATGCCCACAGTCACAATCATTACTTCCCTCTTTCAACCCCACCACTATAGACGAAGTTGCTAAACTACTTGGTAATGTCCACCTTACCACCTGCCCTCTGGATCCTGTTCCCTCGCAAATGCTACGTTCACCCTCTGACTCTATGCTACACTCTCTAACTCACATCTTCAATCTCTCACTCTCTTCTGGCATCTTTCCCAACTCTCTAAAACATGCACTTGTCAAACCCATACTTAAAAAACCCTCACTGGACCCATCCAATCCTAACAACCTACGCCCCATCTCCTTGCTCCCCTTTTTATCCAAACTACTCGAACGTCTGGTCTACAACCGACTGAGTGACCACCTCGCTGATAATGGCCTTCTTGATCCCCTTCAGTCTGGATTTCGTCCCCAACACTCCACAGAAACTGCTCTCCTAAAACTAACAAACGATCTACTAACGGCCAAAACCAATCGACATTATTCTGTACTCCTCCTCCTGGATCTCTCTGCTGCCTTTGATACAGTTGACCACCCCCTCCTTCTCAAAAAACTCCACACCTTTGGTCTCTGTGACCGTACTCTACAATGGTTCTCTTCCTACTTATCCAACCGCACCTTTAGCGTTTCTTACAACTCTACTTCCTCCTCTCCTCTTCCTTTCTCTGTTGGGGTCCCCCAAGGTTCTGTCCTTGGACCACTCCTATTTTCAATCTATACCTCCTCCCTGGGTCAACTGATAGCCTCCCATGGCTTCCAATACCACCTCTATGCTGACGACACCCAAATCTATCTCTCTACCCCTCAGCTCACTCCCTCTGTCTCCTCACGTATCACTAATTTACTATCAGAAATATCAGTCTGGATGTCACACCACTTCCTCAAAATCAATCTATCCAAAACCGAACTTATAATTTTTCCTCCCCCATATGCCCCTTCCCCTGATCTCACTGTCAAAATTGATGGCACAACCATAAGCCCATCCCCTCATGCCAAGATTCTAGGTGTAGTCTTGGACTCTGAACTCTCCTTCAAGCAACACATCCAATCACTGTCCAAATCTTGCCGCCTCAACCTCCGCAACATCTCCAAAATACGCCCCTTTCTAACCAATGAGACAACAAAGCTCTTAATTCACTCGCTGGTCATCTCTCGCCTTGACTACTGCAACTCCCTCCTCATTGGCTTACCTCTACATAGTCTAGCACCTCTTCAATCCATTATGAATGCCGCTGCCAGACTCATCCACCTTACCAATCGCTCGGTGTCTGCTACCCCTCTCTGTCAATCGCTCCACTGGCTTCTACTCAGCCAAAGAATTAAATTCAAAATACTAACAATTACATACAAAGCCATCCACAACTCTGCCCCCAGCTACATCACTGGCTTAGTCTCTAAATACCAACCTACTCGTCCTCTTCGTTCCTCTCAAGACCTCCTGCTCTCTAGCTCCCTCATCACCTCCTCCCATACTCGCCTCCAGGACTTTTCCAAAGCCTCCCCAATCCTATGGAATGCCCTACCCCAATCTGTCCGCTTATCTCCTACTTTATTAGCTTTTAGACGATCCCTGAAAACACTTCTATTCAGAGAAGCCTACCCCTCCCACACCTAACTGTATTTTCATTTTCTCCATCAGCTCATCCCCCCACAGTTAAAACCTTTTGTTTCAACTTGACCCTCCCTTCTAGATTGTAAGCTCTAACGAGCAGGGCCCTCTGATCCCTCCTGTATCGATTTGTATTGTAAGTGTACTGTCTGCCCTCATATTGTAAAGCGCTGCGCAAACTGTTGGCGCTATATAAATCCTGAATAATAATAATAATAATAATAATAATATAAAAAAAAGGAACATATTCAAAATATAACACCCACCACCAGCCCACAATCCACACACATATATACATTGGTGACCATGTTCTGCTGGAAGCTGTATTTCTGTGTACATTATTAAGCAATGAGATCAAAGAGTAGAAGGTCAGCACATGCTCCCAAACCATGTTTGCATGGTCAGACAGGAACAATACACACACAACATTGACAGCATGGCCACATAAATCCAATTTTGATGGAAAAAAATGCACAAGAACTTAAGCAAACAGCCCTAGTTGGGCATTTGTCAATATGCACAATTTAATTCCTTCTGCCCCACAAATCATAGCAAAAAACCTGGCCTTCTCAGGCACAACGAACCCACCCCTACTGCAGGCCTTTATATAAGGTAGGTTGTATTGTTAGCACACTGACACACGCCCAATTGAAGTACACACCCTCCAGTATCTTTCAATCTTTCTCTTCATGTATGTCTAAAGTGATTGCACCCGGAGAGCAGGAATACATAATACTCTTTGCAACTGTGTTAGCCCTTGGCTATGTGCATCAAATCTCCAACTACAGGCCAAAGATCGAAGTCCATTTGCATCTATATAAACAAAGCAACAGTTTTCTAAGCATATATAGCTGTGCAGTGTAAACCCTACAATTTTAAATGTCCAAGGGCATGATTAGTGCTAACAAACATTAACATCAGTCCCTGGCTGCAATGAGCTTCCAATCTAAATTCCAAAACTAACTTTCTTACATTAGAGACTATTTCGACAAGAGACAAATAATATGCAGGCATGTCTTTGGATTGTGGTGAGAAACCCACCCAGACAGGGAGAACATATCAACTTCAACACAAGCATGTTGGGGAATTGAACCAGCAACCCCAGTGCTGCTAGATGGAATTGCTACCTATTTAGCCAGTAGGCAGCCTCACACATGTTGTCTGCATCTCTGTGATGTGAACCAGCCCTAAGTCCATAGCCATGCTCAGTGTCACAAGCAATATACAATATATTGGCCTAAGTATTGGGACACCTGCCTTTAAACACACATGAACTGTAATGGCATCCCAGTCTTAGTCCGTAGGGTTCCAAATTCATTTGGCCCACCCTTTGCAGCTATAACAGCTTCAACTCTTCTGGGAAGGCCGTCCACAAGGTTTAGAGGTGTGTCTATGGGAATGTTTGACCATTCTTCCATAAGTGCATTTGTGAGGTCAGGCACTAATGCTGGATGAGAAGGCCTGGCTTGCAGTCTCCGCTCTAATCCATCCCCAAGGTGTTCTGTTGTGTTGAGGTCAGGACTCTGTGCAGGCCAGTGGAGTTCCTCCACCCCAAACTCACTCATCCAGTTCATTATGGACCTTGCTTTGTGCAGTGGTCCAACATTATTTAGTGGAGGGGGGATTATGGTCTCCGGTTGTTTTTCAGAGGTTGGGCTTGGCCCCTTAGTGCCAGTGAAGGGAACACTTAAGGCATCAGCATACCAAGACATTTTGGACAATTTTATGCTCCCAACTTTGTGTGAACAGTTTGGGGACGGCCCCTTCCTGTTCCAAAATAATTGCACAGTAGTGCATAAAACAAGGTCCATAAAGACACGGATGAGTAAGTTTGGGGTGGAGGAACTTGACTGGCCTGTACAGAGTCTGGACCTCAACCCGATAGAACACCCTTTGGCTGAATTAGAGCAGAGACTGCAAGCCAGGGCTTCTCATCCAACATCAGTGCCTGGCCTCAGAAATGCACTTCTGGAAGAATTGTCAAACATTCCCATAGACACACTAAACCTTGTGGACAGCCTTTCCAGAAGAGTTGTTATAGCTGCAAAGGGTGGGCCAAAATTTTAACCCTATAGACTAAGTCTAGGCTGCCATTAAAGTTCATGTGTGTAAAGGCAGGTGTCACAATACTTCTGGCTAGATAGTGTATCTGCCAAGATTTACAATGGTAGTGGAACCCTCCTACACATAAATACTACATTTATACATAGTTTTAGGATTACATGAAGTGGCATTTTTGGGATTCTAACCCAGCTGCTCAGGGATGCTAAGTAGGAGTTCTAACCTCTAAGCCACAAAGCTGCCACACGTGAATGCCTCCTACACATAAATACACATGCATACTGCATTTCTTTTGACATACAGGTGATGGAATTACATTACTCAAGAGTTATTCTTCTTGATTTATTCTGTGATATTTGGTGGTTCTTTGTGGGTAAGTGTAGAATAGTGATATTACCCTCAAATTTTGGGGAATTTCATTTTGATTTCTGATGTTGGTACACATATCACATTTTTTGGGCTCAAATTATGATTTTTTGGAAATAATAAAAAGCACAAAAAAGGACTCATTTTAAATGTGCTTCAGCAATGGTATTGTTTGTGCTTTGTAAAGACACCTGTGTGAGTTTTGGGTAAAGATTGTTGTAAGATGGAGAGTAACAAGTGAAAGTGACAGAGAAAAATATATTTCATCAAAATCATTCCACATTCTGAATCTAGCATTCTTAAAAACAAAATAGATTAAGTAGAAGCAACAATGTTGCAAAGAAAAAATGTATTTCCAAGAAAGATACATTTCATCTCAACATTAAAAGGATTGTTACAATTGTACCATTAGAATCAATGTCTAAAACTTGCATTGGACTATAATAGCGCCAATTTTCACTCCCAAAAATTGTTCTTTAACACAGCGCTCATTCTGGTATTTACTATAGCGTCCTGTAAAAAAAGACATTGGAGTTAAAATTAGATCTATTTGTAGGTCTGAGCATGCTCAGTTGTGTTGGCACCTAGTTGTACAAAAACGGGGAATTTATCTCTTCTCAGACTTTTAAAGATATTTCAGTGTAGAAATCACTTTTTTCACACAGTTTAAAAGCAGATTATCTTTAAATAGTATAGCGCATATTTCAGTACCATTTAGGCAATTATATCATGTTCTAAACATTACTTCCAAATGCACTACTCCAGGTTTTAGCCGAGTAAGGGTTTGGGCGCTATTTAGTTTCAGGGAACTATAGTAAATTCGATTTTGGCAGTATTATTTTTTTTTTTACCAGCGCTATAGTGAATACCGTTTTAGTGCTAATTTTCAGTAATTAACGCTAATTAGCGCCGCAGCGCTATAGTAAAAGACCCCCATAGTGTGGCGGCAAACAAACACTGCCCATCACGCTGAACACACCATCCCCACCATGAAACATGGTGGTGGCAGCATCAAGTGGTGGGGATGGTTTTCTTCAGCAGGGACAGGGAAGCTGGTCAGAGTTGATGGGAAGATGGATGGAGCCAAATACAGGACAATCTTAGAAGAAAACTTGTTCTTGACCGGGGAGGGGGTTTACCTTCCAGCAGGACAACGACCCGAAACATCCAGCCAGATCTACAATGGAATGGTTTAGATTAAAGCATATTCATGTGTTAGAATGGCCCAGTCACAGTCCAGACCTAAATCCCATTGAGAATCTGTGGCAAGACTTGAAAATTGCTGATCACAGACGCTCTCCATCCAATCTGACAGACCTTGAGATATTTTACAAAGAAGAATAGGAAGAAATTTCCCTCTCTAGATGTGCAAAGCTGGTAGAGACACCCCCAAAAAGACTTGTAGAGAAAGGGGGTTCTACAAAGTATTGACTCAGGGGGGGCGCCATACAATTCCCCCCCCCCCCCACACTTTTCATATATTTATTTGTATCATTTATCATTTTCCTTCCACTTCACAATTATGTGCCACTTTGTGTTGGTCCATCACAGCGATGGCGAACCTTGGCACCCCGGATGATTTGGAACTAAATTCCTCATGGCGCTCAACTACATCACAGAGTGAATGAGCATTGTGGGAAATATAGTTTCAAAACATCTGAGGTGCCAAGGTTCGCCATCACTGGTCTATCACATAAAATACATTTACGTTTTTGGCTGTAACGTGACAAAATGTGGAGAATTTCAAGGGGTATGAATACTTTTTCAATCTATAGAGCACACACTTAACCGGTTCCCGACCAGCGCACGACGATGTACGTCGACAGAATGGCACGGGCAGGCATATTGGCATACATGTATGTCCAATCTTCAATGCCGCCCTGCCATCGGGAGCGCGCAGCCGGCGGGGCGCTCCCGCCCTGGTCGGGACCCTCGATCGCCGTGGGCATACCCGCGATCGTCTCACGGGACGGCTGAATGGAGGAAATGCCGTGTAAACAGAATTTCTCCATTCTGCCTAGCAACTAGTGACGCTGATCTCTGCTCCATGTGATTGGAGCAGAGATCAGTGTTCACTAAATAAAAGCCCAACCCCCCCACAGTTAGTAACACACCCCTAGGAACACTTAACCCCTACACTGCCACCCACTGGTTAACCCCTTCACTGCCAGTGTCATTTACACAGGAATCACTGCATTTATATAGCACTGATTACTGTATAAATGACAATGGTCGCAAAAATGTGTCAAAAATGTCCGATGGGTCCCCCACAATGTCGCAGTCACAATAAAAATCGCTGATCGCCGCCATTACTAGTAAAAAAATAAATAATAAAAAATTATTAATAAAAATGCTATAAAACTATCCCTATTTTGTAAACGCTATAACTTTTGCGCAAACCAATCAATAATCGCTTATTGCGATTTTTTTTTACTAAAAATATATAGAAGAATACGTATCGGCCTAAACTGAGGGAAAAAAAAATGTTTTTTTATATATTTTTGGGGGATATTTATTATAACAAAAAGTAAAAAATAATGCGTTTTTTTCAAAATTGTCGCTCTATTTTTGTTTATAGCGCAAAAAAATAAAAACCGCAGAGGTGATCAAATACCACCAAAAGAAAGCTCAAATTGTGGGAAAAAAAGGAGGTCAATTTTGTTTGGGAGCCACGTCGCACGACCACGCAATTGTCAGTTAAAGCGACGCAGTGCCGAATCGCAAAAAAGTGGTCTGGTCTTAAAGCGGAGGTCCACCCTAAAATGGACCTTCCGCTCATCGGAATCCTCCCCCCCTCCGGCGCCACAATTGGCACCTTTCAGGGGGGAGGGGGGTGCAGTTACCTGGATAATCCAGGTATCTGCACCCACTTCCGGGATAGCTGTCTGCGGAAAGGGGCGTAGATTACGCCCCTTTCCGCAAGTGCCCGCCCCTTTGCGCAAGTGCCCCGCTGCCTGCTGGGAAACACACAGATCCCAGAGGCAGCGGGGACCGTCCGGATTGCGCCGCGCGGCTCGCGCATGCGCAGTAGGGAACCGGGAAATGAAGCCGAAAGGCTCCATTTCCTGATTCCCATACCCAAGATGGCGGCGGCAGCACCCGACAAGACGATCTAGAGATCGGCTTCGGGTGCCAACATCACGGGCGCGCTGGGCGGTTAAGTGTCACTATTTTAAAAGTCAGCAGCTGCAGTATTTGTAGCTGCTGGCTTTTAAAAAAAAAAAAAACGCGGAGTCCCGGTGGACTCCCGCTTTAAGCCAGCAAAATGGTCCGGGGGCTGAAAGTGGTTAAACATACTTCTCCTGTTTTTCCTCAAATTTTTCAAATGTTATAATAAGAAATAAATACAATAACAATAAATGAGTTAAATGGGTTAAATTTCAAAAACCATTCTTCGGGGGGGCAGGGGTGGGGGGGGGGAATAATTTTTCCCCTGGGGAAAATTGCTAATGGAAATTGGGTTGGTAAACGATCATCTTTGACCTAATCGGTGGCGCACTGTAAAAATTCCATCCGTCGCAGATGCACAAGTTCTAAGTGATGGCCCCGGCCATTCGATAGGGCGAAGGCCTCGTTGTGTAGAAGGTGATTGACTGGTTTAAGGTCTCGGGAGTGCGCTGAGACCAGTACAAAAAGGAAATGTCACTCAGTTTATTACAACAAACTGGAATTAGATCTGGCCCTTTGAAGGAATGCTTTAACCGTGATTTGAAAAAATTCCCAAATCTCACAGAGTTATTTAAGAATGACAGATACAAGCGCCCATTACGGGCCACATGTAACATCTCATCATAGAATCAAAGCGGCTCTTTGTCCGTGTGGATCTCTGGGAAGAAAAAAAAAATTGCCTCATAAAACTGGCTCTTTGGAGGTTAAAGGGGGTTAAGGCTCCAAATCCCTTTAATGCATAACAAGATGGATGCCAAGGCACGGCGGCAGCTGCTCTTCGTCAAAGACCGCGGACGGTGAAGTCTTCACTCAGGAGGACAATGATGGGGGTTTTTTTTTATTTTTTTGTTTTTTTTTTCCCTGGTGCAGATGTTGCCCGAGTTAAAATTATAATTAATTTCACAGGACAGATAATAATACGATGGAAGTCATAGAGATAAAAGAGCGCAATCACAAGGTCTTTGCGAAAAAACGCGCAAGTGTCATGAAGATGGAATGTTCAGGAAGAAGAAGTATTTTCTTTGATGGAAGTCGTCAATGAAGAGAAGAGATGAAATTTGTATATTGATGAGCGGGTGCAAGAAATGGTTTGCAGGTACAGAAGACGCGTCCGTTCGTTGGACAGATACCGTTATATTTTATTACATTTTAACAAATACCACCGGTCCGTTCCGGTATATTAGGTTAATAGTAGACATGTGCATTCGTTTTCATCCCGAATTTTCGGGTATTTTCCTTACCGTTCTTAACCACTTCCCGAACCGGCGCACGCCGATGTACATCGGCAGAACGGCACGGACAGGGAGATGGGCGTACAGGTACGTCCCTTTAAATCTGCAGCCGTGCCATCGCGTGTGCGCGCCGGTCGGGACCTCCGTGATGCCGCGTGCACACACGATAGGAATTCCTGCCAGAAAAAGAACGATGAGAGCTTTCCATCGGGAAAATGCGACCGTGTGTACGCTCCATCGGAATTTAGCCGTCCGAATTTCCGGCAGCCAAAAATTGATAGCGTGTTCTCAAGTTTCTATCAGAAATTCGATCGTGTGTATGCAATTCCGGCACGCCAAAAATCACACATGCTCATATTCAACTACGAGACGGAAGCTATTGGCTACTGGCTATTGAACTTCCTTTTTCTAGTCCCGTCGTACGTGTGTTGTATGTCACCGCGTTCTAAAAAAACTGAATTTGGTGTGACCATGTGTAGGCAAGACAGCTTGAGCGGAATTCCATCTGGAAAACCATCAGAGCTTTTTCTGACGAGAATTCCGATCGTGTGTACGCGGCATGAGTCTGGTCACGGGTCCCACGGACTCGATAGCCGCGGGGATACCCGCGATCGTCTCACGGGGAGGAAGAACGGGGAGATGGTAAAGTAAACAAGCCTCTCCCTGTTCTGCCTAGCAACAGTGTCACTGATCTCTGCTCCCTGTGATTGGAGCAGAGATCAGTGATGTGTAAAAAACAGCCACGGCCCCCCACAGTTAGCAACACGCCCCTAGGACACACTTAACCCCTACACTGCCATGTAGTCATTAACCCCTTCACTGCCAGTGTCATTTACACAGGAATCAGTGCATTTGTATAGCACTGATTGCTGTATAAATGACAATAGTCCCAAAAATGTGTCAAAAAATGTCCGATGTGTCCGCCATAATGTCACAGTCACGATAAAAAAATCGCTGATCGCCGCCATTACTAGTAAAAAAAAAAAAATTAATAAAAATGCCATAAAACTATCCCCTATTTTGTAAACACTATAACTTTTGCGCAAACCAATTAATAATCACGTATCGGCCTAAATTGAGGGAAAAAAATGTTTTTTTTATATATATTGGGGGATATTTATTATAACAAAAAGTAAAAAATAATGCGTTTTTTTTTTTTCAAAATTGTCGCTCTATTTTTGTTTATAGCGCAAAAAATAAAAACCGCAGAGGTGATCAAATACCACCAAAAGAAAGCTCTATTTGTGGGAAAAAAAGCACGTCAATTTTGTTTGGGAGCCACGTCGCACAACCGCGCAATTGTCAGTTAAAGCGACGCAGCGCCGAATCGCAAAAAAGGGGGCTGGTCCTTTCGCTGGAAAATGGTCCGGGGCTTAGTGGTTAACATATATTTACACATTTCACATTGAAAAAGCGCTAAATTAAAAAAAAATTATATATATATTTCATTTGTAAATAACTTTTCAATGCTTTGTACCATTGCTGAAAGCTGAAGTTAAAAAAAAAAAAAAAACAGTTGCGGTCGGTATCCGTAATTGGTATCGGCGAGTTCTAAAAAAAAAATATTCGTTGTAAAAAAAAAAAAATGGTATCGGTGTATCCCCCCCCCCTTCTACTTTACAGTGGCCTTTAATCGAATGGCGAAAAGTGGTCTGGTCTTTGACCAGCAAAATTATCCGCATATGTGAGTAGAGCCCGCATATGAAAACGGCAGTCAAATAAGGGTGTTAGGAAAAAAAACCAATATATAATGTTTGGGGGTTCTAAGTAATTTTCTAGCAAAAAAAAAAAAAAAAAGAAAAAACTGTTTTAAACAGGTAAACACCAAAATCTCAAAACGAGGCTGGTCCTTAAGTGGTTAATTATTTCGGACAAATACATTTTTTAACAAAACTAAATTAATAAGAACTACATTTCTGGAGTAACTAAATAAATTAATTTTTCATACGAAAACGAAATTCCGAAACGAAGTATTTCAGTGTGCACATGTCTAGTTAATAATAAATCAAAAATAAATTGCGCTGAAGTTAAAAATAGCAAATGTAAAGTTACTGAATAATAATAATAATAATTTTTGATATTTAGTAATTTAGTTGATATAGTTTTTGTTTGTATAACTATGAAAATAAAGATAAAAATTATTTGATAAAAAAAAAGAAAAAGAAGAAAGTTCATAAAGTGGCGGCGGGGGGGGGAAGCAGCGTTCCAGTGAGCGATGGGACGTAGGGAGGATGGGGGATGGCTGTGTGGGGGGGCCAAAGGCCGACCATCCCAAGAAAATTGAGCACCAGCTGCCACTGTCTCTAGGGCTGGGCTCTGCCTCTTGCTCCCACAGCCAAAGGGCTTTTTCCCCAGCAAAAGAATATATCAGCCCCCTAAGCTCCTCCAGTGTCCCTCAGCCTAATGGGCAGTGGCGGCCTGTCCATAGGGGGTGCACTGGCGCCTGGATTTGTTGTTCAAGTTAAGAGCTTACTTATGGTTTCCCTGTGGAACACATGGCCCGGGTGGAGCTGCCTGTAAGGTAAGTAAGTGAGGCTGCATATGATGGGGCACAGTGAGGCTGCATTTGATGGGGCACAGTGAGGCTGCATATGATGGGGCACAGTCAGGCTGCATTTGATGGGGCACAGTGAGACTGCATTTGATGAGACACAGTGAGGCTGCATTTGATGGGACACAGTGAGGCTGCATTTGATGAGACACAGTGAGGCTGCATTTGATGGGACACAGTGAGGCTGCATTTGATGGGGCACAGTGAGGCTGCATATGATGGGGCACAGTCAGGCTGCATTTGATGGGGCACAGTGAGACTGCATTTGATGGGGCACAGTGAGGGTGCATTTGATGGGGCACAGTGAGGCTGCATTTGATGGGACACAGTGAGGCTGCATTTGATGGGGCACAGTGAGGCTGCATATGATGGGGCACAGTGAGGCTGCATTTGATGGAACACAGTGAGGCTGCTTATGAAGGGGCACAGTGAGGCTGCATATGAAGGGGCACAGTGAGGCTGCATATGATGGGGCACAGTGAGGCTGCATTTGATGGGACACAGTGAGGCTGCATTTGATGGGACACATTGAGGCTGCATTTGATGGGACACAGCGAGGCTGCATATGATGGGGCACAGTGAGGCTGCATTTGATGGAGCACAGTGAGGCTGCATTTGATGGGACACAGTGAGGCTGCATTTGATGGGACACAGTGAGGCTGCATTTGATGGGACACAGTGAGGCTGCATATGAAGGGGCACAGCGAGGCTGCATATGATGGGGCACAGCGAGGCTGCATATAATGGGGCACAGCGAGGCTGCATTTGATGGGGCACAGTGAGGCTGCATATGATGGGGCACAGTGAGGCTGCATATGATGGGGCACAGATGCGGCATTCGTTATTTCGTATAATTCTTAACTTCGGATAAATTCGTATACCAAATTTGAAAGGAAATTCCCATACCTATAATTTAATAGTTATTATTAGTTAGTTATTATTTCAGATTTTTGAAATTTTCAGGTTTTCGTACTTTTTTCAGATTTTCCTTCCTTTTGAATTTTTTGATATTCGTTCTTATTTTCAAATTTTCGGGTTTTCAAAGTTCCGAATTTTAAAATTTTGAATTTTTGGATTTTCAAATATCCGAATACTCGAATTTACGGATTTCAGAATTTGAGATTTTTGGATTTTCAAATTTTTCGAAATTCCTAAATATTAGAATTTTCTGGATTTTCGAATTTCGGAAAAATTAGTTAAACGTGTTTTCGCTAATTAGAATCATTTCCGAATTAACGAACTCATTGAATTTTGACGAAAAAAAAAAATGAATTGCACTGGTCTAAGGCTTGTCAATAAACCCGTATAGACCTCCATCCAGGATCACCGCGGTGAGGCTTCAGGGCTCTGCAGGCGAGCGGCTGGCCGAAGCTTGGAGTTCTTGGTGGAAGTAGAGCTGTGAGGCGTCTGGCTGGAACGTGGGTAACAGCGGCTTCTGGGTGTAGCAAGATGGCGGCGGCTCTAAGCAGCGCCTCTCTTGGCTGGGTGACACCCAGAATTTTCGATAAGTACTTCCTGTTGTCGTACTCTTTTCAGCACGTACCGCGCCCCCCCAGTGTGAACTGATATGATCGGGAACAAGGCTTTATGTCTTGTCTATGCATTAGGACTGTGTTGGGCGCAGCCAATCACATCTGGTGTGAACACCCCCTAACCTACCTGCTTATGCTGGATGTTTTTTTTAATATATATACACAATGTACATATATTAATAAAACAATAAATAGGAAGAATGCAGGGGAACAGGAAATATTAGAGAATGAGTGCATGATATAATCCCCACGTAAGCCTGTAAGATGACCGCACTGAGCATGATTTAAAGGAAAGGAGCGTGTTTCCTTAGTAATGTAAATGTTGACTTAGCTAAGTAAATGGTCAGTGGGGCTGTGATCACTTACCAATTCACAAGGGAAATATAAAATAAAAAAAATTATAAGATGGAATTGAACACAGTTTTGACTTATTTGCTAGCCTGAGTGACCTATCACTATGCTAAATGAACGTCCTCTACTCCTTTAGTAAATCAACACTTTCATTATGCAAATTCTGAATTTCCCTTTTGAATACACTAAATGCCAAAAGTATTGGGACACCTGCCTTTACACACACACATGAACTTTAATGGCCTCCCAGTCTTAGTCCCGTAGGGTTCAATATTGAGTTGGCTCCGCCCTTTGCGGCTATAACAGCTTCCTCCACCCCAAGTTCCTCCACCCCAAACTCACTCATCCACATAGGTGTGCGCAGCCTATTGCATTAGGGTGTGCACCCCAAAGTTCAAACACACAGTAGAGCAGTGGATGGTGTCAGTATTTTTTTATTATTATTATTATTATTATTATTATTATTATTATTTTATTTTTATTTATTTTTACAATATTATTATTATTTATATATTTTATTATTATTTTTGTATAATATTATTTGTAATAATTTTTTTTTTTTTTTTTTTTTTTACAATTTGTTAGGAGCCCCATCGAGGGGCTTTGGTGTAATAGCAGAGAAAGGAAGTGAGGACAGAGATTCCCCAGTCCCTTTCTCTGTAGCCTCAGCTGCCACAGGGGTTCATCAGGGGGAATCTGCATTGCACAGGGTGATTATGCTGTGCCTAGGCACCCCCGGCACACCCTGTGCGCACACGCCTATGCTCCTCCATGTCTTTATGGACCTTGCTTTGTGCACTGGTGGGCAGTCATGTTGGAACAAGAAGGGACCGTCCCCAAACTGTTCCCACAAAGTTGGGAGCATCAAATTGTCCAAAATGTCTTGGTATGCTGACGCCTTAAGAGTTCCTATTGCTGGAACTAAGGGGGCCAAGCCCAACTCCTGAAAAAAAAAAAACAACACCATAATCCCCCCCTTCCCCCACTCCATAATCCCCCCTCCACTAAATGATTTGGACCAGTGCACAAAGCAAAGGTCCATAAAGACATGGATGAGCGAGTTTGGGGTGGAAGAACTTGACTGGCCTTCACAGAGTCCTGACCTCAACCCGATAGAGTATGAATTAGAGCGGAGACTGCGAGCCAGGCCTTCTCGTCAAACATCAGTGCCTGACCTCACAAATATGCTTCTGGAAGAACGGTCAAAGAGTTTGCGGTGGAGGAACTTGACTGGCCTGCGTGGAGTCCTGACCTCAACCCGATAGAACACCTTTGGGATGTATTGACCCCTATATTACAAGTTTCTAAACCCCAAACATTCATGTTCTTATGGACCTTGCTTTGTGTACTGGTTCAAATATTTTGAAAGGACGGTCAAACATTCCCATAGACACGTCTCCTAAACCTTGTGGACGGCCTTCCCAGAAGAGGTGAAGCTGTTATAGCCGCAAAGGGCGGAGCCAACTCAATATTGAACCCTACGGACTAATGCCCCGTACACACGATCCGACTTTCTGGCAGGAAAATGTGCGATTGGATCTTGTTGTTGGGTAAAATCCGATCGTGCTTGGGCTCCATCGGACTTTTCCCGTCGGAATTTCCGACACGCAAAGTTTGAGAGCTGGATCAAAAAATTTTCCTGACAACAAAATCCGATCGTTTAAATTTCTGATCGCGTGCAGACAATTCCGACGGACAAAGTGCCGCGCATGCTCAGAATAAATTGCGAGAGGAAAGCTATTGGCTACTGGCCCTCTTTATAACCCCCCGTCGTACGTGTTCTACGTGACCTCGTTTCCGAACGATCGGATTTTCCGACAACTTTTGCGCGACCGCGTGCGTATGCAAGACAAGCTTGGGCCAAAATCCGTTGGAAAAAATCAGACGGATTTTGACGTCGGAGTGTCCGACCGCATGTGTACGGGGCATAAGACTGGGATGTCATTAAAGTTCATGGGTGTGTTCCCGCACAGCCACCCGGACCACCCGGACGTGGCACATCTTAGATCGGCAGGAGGGCTCTGTGATTGGAACCTCCTGATCACATAATGGCTGCGTCCAATCACAGCCATCATGTGATTTAAACAAAGAGCCGGTTGCTAGGCGATCGGCTCTCCTCTCCTCACACGGAAGTTGTCAGCGAGGAGAGGAGAGCGGAATGAATAAATACCACCAAAAGAAAGCTCTATTTGTGCGATCAAATTTATAAAAATGTAATTTGGGTAGCGCGTAGCACGGCCGCGCAATTCTTATTGAAAGTGCGAGAGTGGTGAAAGCTGAAAATTGGTCTGGGGGCGAAAGTGCCCGGTATTAATGCGGTTAATATAGGGTGGGTCAGCAATGCCAAGAATTGGTGGAAGCGGGGTTCCGTCGTGCGTAGATAATTCCGAAATTAATCATCCGGATTATTCTCCTGGAGCTCCCGCAGCAAAGGCATATGACAGAATTGGTCACCATTAATAAAGCAAACAATTTTTGGTCAAAGAACTCTTCCTCCTCCAGTTCCTGGACTGGACTTGGGTCAAAGCAATAATTCCAAGGCCACTAATAAACAACACGTTATCTCCTCCGATTCCGCAACATGGCTGGTTGACGAACGGCCCGTTCAGAAACAAACTGAAAAGTGCGAAATGAAAAGCGCAAACTGAAAAGCGCGAACTGAAAAGTGCGAATCAACACTCAAACTTCTACTAACAAGAAATTAGCAGAAGGAGCCCAAAGGGTGGCGCTAAAGAACTAGAAAACCACGTAGTACCTCACTACGTTCGTGTTTGTTGGCCGACAATTCCTTGTCGTTTTTTTATGCAAGACAAGTTCCTGGCCAACGCCCTTCGGACAAAAGTCTGAGGTTTTGTCTGCAGAAAATCAGATCGTGTGTACGAGGCGTAAGTATCCATTCTAATATGATTGTAACATTGTATTATAGCCAGAATGTTATTAATTATTAACCTTTATAACTTTTACATATATTTATGAAGCCTGCTCTTATCCTACATTCTCTTCTTAAATAATTTGAATGCGGTTATTATAGCCATGTAATGCAGCAGGAATGTTATCAATGGATGAACCGAGAACTTTTTATATCTCTTTATGAACCGAATTCACGTATTTATTGTGCAAGGAGCAGAAGAAAAATGTCTATAAGTATCATTTATTTCCGGCTGTCATGTTTGCTTTCCCATTGAACTGCGACACTTGTGAGATTGTAAAACTGATTTGAAAATTCTACAAAAAGCCCCTAATAGTTCCTACAGCTCGGAACATACAGAGAATGTCACCGCCAC
>NW_027507685.1:263064528-263067028 GCF_037356315.1 Lithobates pipiens | reverse complement strand
GCCAGGAAGTCTGACGTATTTCTAAACGTCTCCTGTGATAGGCGGTCGTTTTGGTGCCGGTCATCGGCTGGCGCTTCCTGGATACCGCGCGTAACAGCCCGAACGGCGTGGTAAAATAGGAAGGGTACGGTAGGGTCCTGGAGGGACGTAAGATGTTGTACACCGGTCATGTATAGCCGGATCGTATTAAAGGATGACGCCAACTGCGAGTGACAGTAGGAAATGAAGGCTGTGACTTGCTTGACACGGGACGTCTCTGTACTGTGACACGTGACGAAGTTGGTTAAAGGCCCTCCAGGCTGATTGATAGGCCTTGAGGGTATTGCGGGAAAGGGAGTGATCAAACGAGTTGGGTAGCCGCTAGGAGGTGAGGGGCTAACCCAGGGTCAGTTGAGACCAGTCCGGGATAGCTGCTGATGTTGGTCCGGCTCCGGGTACCTGAATGAAAACGCGACAAGGTTAAAGCGGGAGAGGGCGTCCGCTGCCTGATTGAACTTACCGGGGATAAAGGAAGAATGGATGTTGAACTGAAACAACAACAAGAGCTGGACCAGTTGACGTAGGAAGTACATACCACCAGAGAGGGCGCCTTGGCGCAGCCAGGAATTGCCAGTAACTGGGGAGGCCAGGGAGCTGCGAGCCAGAGGTGGCCAAAAAATCAGCGGCAAGCCCGTGGAGGCCGCTGCGTCAGTCATCACCTGGGGAGAAAGGGAAGACGCGAAGGGAATGAACAGAGAGACGTCACTCCCAGACGATAGGAATTCCTCCCGCATAGCAAGGACTGCTATTGCCGCGGGGACCCGGCTGAGGACTTGCTCCGGATCCTATGAGAGAGACAGTAGGACCAATCGGCGTGACACAGAGGCGCGACCCCTGAGGGATGACGTGCATAGGGACGCTCGACATGCCGTGAAGGGACTGTAGGTGTCTTTTGGATGACTAAACTGGGGAATATGCGAGGGTATTATGTGTCCGTAAAGATGGCAGTTGTAATGGGCGAGCATTGGCCGAAGATTATGGGCTGATGCCTCTGGACGCATCGTAGTGGGGATCTTGCTGTATGGGCTGTAACAACAGATGGTTCTCCGAGCATTGTAAGAATAAGAAATGTTGAACGCTGGCTAGAAATAGCCTGGGCGTGCTACGGAAGAAGCCAGTCGCGTGTGACAACATGATCCTGGTGCGGACGGAGGTTGAACTCAACTGTCCCAAGGAAGAGACAGCCGGACAGGCGACAGTGAGTGGCTTGTAAGAAAGGCCACAGGAGACGAGTGGCCAATTAAGTGCTGCTGAAAATGAGGTGTAGCCAGTTAGCGTACCACTGAGAACGTGCTTGCAACAAACGATTGCAAGAAGTTATGCTAAGTCGCGAGCCTTGGCATGAGTAAAGGTTGTGTTTGTACGTGTGCTTGCGACAATTGCCCGGGAGTTTGTCGGAGGAGATGTGTACGTGGTGACTGCGAGCAATTCGCGTTCCGCATGTGCACTGCGAAGACTGCGGGAGTTATGCTTGCATGTATGTTAGGACGCGTGCTTGCGACGGTTGCAAGATGTTACTCAGTATGCGTGCTTACCATGATTGCAAGATGTTATGCTAGGACGCGTACTTGCGACGGTTGCAAGATATTACCCAGGATGCGTGCTTGCCGTGATTTGCAAGATGTTATGCTAGGACGCGTGCCTGCAGCGATTGCAAGGATTTACAGTAGGCTTCGTGGGTAGCCGGGCCGGAAAAGACAGAAGTCCATCCGGTCCAACCACAATTGAAATAATAAGGTATCACACCACCCGACACCCCAATTCTACGCCCGCAGCTGATCCAGAGGAAGGCAAAAAACCCCAACAGAGCATGGCCAATTTGCTACAGTAGGGGAAAAAATTCCTTCCTGACCCCTCGAGAGGCAATCGGATTTTCCCTGGATCAACTATGCCTATAAGTATAAGTACCCTGTAATACAACGAACATTTAGGAAGGTATCCAGGCTTCCCCCAAAGCAACCTATTGAGCAGGCAGAAGTGCCTGCCAGCAATGATTGCCATAAGTTGAGCCCGGACATCAGCTTGCAATGATCGCAAGAGGCTTATGCTTGAATGCGTGCTTGTCATGACTGCAAGAGGTCTACGCTCGAATGCGTGCTTGCAACGATCGCTAGAGGTGTATGCTCGAATGCGTGCTTGCGACGATTGAAAAAGGTCTATGCTCGAATGCGTGCTTGCAACGATTGCAAGAGGTTTATGCTCGAAAGCGTGCTTGCAACGATAGCAAGAGGTTTGTGCTCGAATGCGTGCTTGCAACGACCGCAAGAGGTTTATGCTCGAATGCGTGCTTGCAACGACTGCAAGAGCTCTATGCACGAACGCGTGCTTGTAATGAGTGCAAGAGGTCTAGGCTCGAATGCGTGCTTGCGACGACTGCAAGAGGTCTATGCTCGAATGCGTGCTTGTAACGAGTGCAAGAGGTCTAGGCTCGAATGCGTGCTTGCGACGACTGCCAGAGGTC
>NW_027507685.1:262954528-263059528 GCF_037356315.1 Lithobates pipiens | reverse complement strand
GGTGGTTGTATGTTGGGGGATGGTCGTACATTGGGTGGTGTTTTCGTATGTTAGATGATGGTCGTGCATTGGGTGGTGGTCTTATGTTGAGTGGTGGTCGTATGTTGGGGGATGGTTGTACATTGGGTGGTGGTCGTATGTTGGGTGGTGTTTCAT
This sequence comes from Lithobates pipiens, assembly GCF_037356315.1. Classification (NCBI taxonomy): domain Eukaryota; kingdom Metazoa; phylum Chordata; class Amphibia; order Anura; family Ranidae; genus Lithobates; species Lithobates pipiens. The sequence goes on along the minus strand of NW_027507685.1, from coordinate 263,059,372 downwards.
ATGTTAGGTGATGGTCGTACAATGGGTGATGGTCTTATGTTGGGTGGTGATCTTATGTTGGGGGATGGTCATACATTGGGTGGTGGTCGTATGTTGGGTGGTGTTTTCATATGCTAGGTGATGGTCGTACAATGGGTGATGGTCGTACAATGGGTGATGGTCGTACATTGGGTGGTGGTCTTATGTTAAGTGGTGGTCTTATGTTGGGGATGGTTGTACATTGGGTGGTGGTCGTATGTTGGGTGGTGGTTGCATGTTGGGGGATGGTCGTACATTGGGTGGTGGTTGTATGTTGGGTGGTGTTTTCGTATGTTAGGTGATGGTCATACAATTGGTGATGGTCGTACAATGGGTGATGGTCGTACAATGGGTGATGGTCGTATGTTGGGTGGTGGTCGTATGTTGGGTGGTGGTCGTACATTGGGCGGTGGTTGTATGTTGGGTGGTGTTTTCATATGTTAGGTGATGGTCGTACATTGGGTGGTGGTCTTATGTTGGGTGGTGTTCTTATGTTGGGTGTCTTCTCTTTTGATAGCTCCTGGGAAGGAAATACCACATTACAGAGCTGTTAAAGTGGCCACATAGTCTGGACTCTACCCAGATCGAGTTGCAGCTCAATTTCATGCTAATAAAGGGAACATGGAAGACTCTGGAAAAATAAAACCTCCCTTAGATAAATCAGAGCATCCAATCCAACGCAGCCTGCACCACACAATGACAGATCATCAGTATCTTTAACATTATACAGATTTGAAAATGTATGTAAACCGAAAACCCGACCCTTAAACCAAATTGTATTCAGATTAATAGTAGACTAGAAATAACTGAGATACAATGTATAAATGCTTTATATATTTGATTTTACATTTTGTCAAAAGAGAAAAAAAAAAATTGCAATCTCAAATTTTGCCAAAATTTTTACATTTTTTACATTCTGTCAAAATGTTATATCAAATATAAATTTCCACGTTGTATTTCAATTATTTTTAGCCCACATCTATTAATCTGAATGATCTCGGAAGTTTGTAACGATTCGCACAGATTTACTTTCTAAATATCCGTGTCACGTGTTCACAAAATGAGCGGCCACCGCCGCCTTGCACATTTCACGGAGCCCCGCCTTCTTCTGCACTGCAGGGGCGCTGAGAGGAGGAAGTTGAGAAGGCGGGGGGCAGGACAGAAACCGCTGCTTGCGGGGACAGCGAGGTACCATGGGATATGTAGTCCTTAGAAACTGAGAAGAAGCTGCAAAAGCCCGCAGGGAATCTGTGAAGTGGCGGAAAGAGACGGCCAGCAGACAGGCAGCGCTCACAACATGAAATGTTTTTTTTTTTTTTTTCAAGTAAGCTTATATTTGATTGTCAAATATAACTATTAGTTTGTATTGCTATTTACAAATGCACAGATTTCCTTTACATTCCATAAACAGCCCTTCGTTTAACATTGTTGCAGAGCAGAGGGGCCTGTATGGAGCACATTGATTGGTGGGATACATCAATGGCCTTTCAAGACCCCCGAAGGAGGCTTTGTTTATAACTAAACAAGCATTTTTTTTAACCTTTCCTCAGTGAGGGTCATTAGAATCTGGTAAGTGAAAATGTCCAAATTAGGCCCACAGTGTCAATATTTTGTGTGGCCGCCATTATTTTCCAGCACTGCCTTCACCCTCTTGGGCATGGAGGTCAGCAGAGCTTCACAGGTCACCACTGGAGTCCTCTTCCCCTCCTCCATGATGACATCACAGAGCTGGTGGATGTTGGAGACCTTCCCCTCCTCCACCTTCCGTATGAGGATGTCCCACAGATGATCAATAGGGTTTAGGTCTGGAGACATGATTGGCCAGTCCATCACCTTCACCCTCAGCTTCTTTAGCAAGGCAGTGGTGGTGTTGGAGGCAGTGGCGGCCCGCCCATAGGGGGCGCCCGGGCGCCGCCCCCCCTCTCCCTAGGTGTAAAAACAAAAAAAAAAGTTAAAAAAAAAAAAAAAAGTTAAAAAAAAAACAACAAAAAAAAAAAACGGGCCCTTTAAGACATAAAAAAAAAAAAAAATGTCATTTAACAATTTAACATAGTGTACTGTGGCGCCGGTCACAGTGCACTATGAGAAGCGCCACGTCCATGCAATCACAAGATTGCATCCATGGCGCTTCATTTGCGGGTTAAAAACCCGCCTTGCGGCGCACTGCAGAACGCCGACTAGCTTCCGCCCGTAAAATCACTGTGATTCTACGGGCGGGAGCATTGTCATTCTTAGACAGGCAGTCACTTCCGGCTTTTGGCTGCTTCACGAAACCCGGAAGTGACGTAGGCAGCTCCGTTCCTTAGCCCGAGCGGAGCTGCCACACAGTGAGAGTGAGAGGTGAGTCACCGCATAAAGGCTTTCTAGCCTCTACTTTGTGGAGAATGTTCGTGCATTTAGCTGAATGAATGCAAAAAGCTTTCACAGCCAGAAAGGTTTCCCCAGGCCAGGCGACTTTTGCCGTGGCCAATCAGAGAATGAGCTCTGGAGGGGGAACTCCACGCCAAATTTCTAAAAAAAAATTTGACGTGGGTACCCCCTCCGAGAGCATACCAGGCCCTTAGGTCTGGTATGGATTCCAAGGGGAACCCCCTACGCCGAAAAAACTGCGTGGGGGTCCCCCCCAGATCCACACCAGACCCTTATCCGAGCACGCTACCCGGCCGGCCAGGAAAGGGGGTGGGGACGAGCGGGCGCCCCCCCCCCCTCCTGAGCCGTACCAGGCCGCGTGCCCTCAACATGGGGGGGTGCCTTGGGGGAGGGGGGGCATGCGGCCCCCCCCCACCCCAAAGCACCTTGTCCCCATGTTGATGAGGACAAGGGCCTCTTCCCGACAACCCTGGCCGTTGGTTGTCGGGGTCTGCGGGCGGGGGGCTTATCAGAATCCGGGAGCCCCCTTTAATAAGGGGGCCCCGGATACCGGCCCCCCACCCTATGTGAATGAGTATGGGGTACAATGTACCCCTACCCATTCACCTGTGAAAAAAAGTACAAAAAAAAACACAACACAGGGTTAAAATATTTTATTGCACAGCTCCGGGGGTCTTCCGTCTTCGGGGGTCTTCTCGCCGGACTCCTCCGCTATCTTCTTGTAGCTCTTTTGCTAGCGGAGGAGTCCGGCTTTCTTCCTCGCCGCCGGCCTCTTCTCCCGACTTCGGGGGTCTTGTCCCCCTCTTCGGTTCTTCTGCCGGGCCACCGTGCCTTCTTATAGCTCTTTTAGAGGTGGTGGCCCGGTCTTCTGCTGCTGCTGCCGCCGCCGCCGCCGCCGCCGCCGCCGCCGCCGCCGCCCGTTCTTCTTCTTCTTCTCCTTCTTCTCCAGGAGATGTTGCCTCGACGATCTCCCTGGCCGGAATGCCAGGGACGCGCTGCGCTGCTACTTATATAGGGACAATGGGGCGGTGTCACATGGGTTGATGTCACATGGGTTGATGTCACAGTCGCCATGTGACATCAACCCATGTGACCAACCCATGTGACATCAACCCATGTGACACCGCCCCATTGTTCTTCTATAAAAGTGGCAGTGCAGCGCGTCCCTGGCATTCCGGCCAGGGAGATCGTCGAGGCAACATCTCCTGGAGAAGAAGGAGAAGAAGAAGAAGAAGAACGGGCGGCGGCGGCGGCAGCAGAAGACCGGGCCACCGCCTCTAAAAGAGCTATAAGAAGGCGCGGTGGCCCGGCAGAAGAACCGAAGAGGGGGACAAGACCCCCGAAGTCGGGAGAAGAGGCCGGCGGCGGGGAGGAAGAAAGCCGGACTCCTCCGCTAGCAAAAGAGCTACAAGAAGATAGCGGAGGAGTCCGGCGAGAAGACCCCCGAAGACGGAAGACCCCCGGAGCTGTGCAATAAAATATTTTAACCCTGTGTTGTGTTTTTTTTTGTACTTTTTTTCACAGGTGAATGGGTAGGGGTACATTGTACCCCATACTCATTCACATAGGGTGGGGGGCCGGTATCCGGGGCCCCCTTATTAAAGGGGGCTCCCGGATTCCGATAAGCCCCCCGCCCGCAGACCCCGACAACCAACGGCCAGGGTTGTCGGGAAGAGGCCCTTGTCCTCATCAACATGGGGACAAGGTGCTTTGGGGTGGAGGGGCCGCATGCCCCCCCTCCCCCAAGGCACCCCCCATGTTGAGGGCACGCGGCCTGGTACGGCTCAGGAGGGGGGGGACTGCCTGCTCGTCCCCACCCCCTTTCCTGGCCGGCCGGGTAGCGTGCTCGGATAAGGGTCTGGTGTGGATCTGGGGGGGACCCCCACGCCGTTTTTTCGGCGTAGGGGGTTCTCCTTGGAATCCATACCAGACCTAAGGGCCTGGTATGCTCTCGGAGGGGGAACCCACGTCAAATTTTTTTTCCGATTACATAAGGGGCGTGTTTTATGAGAAGTGAGAGGGGCCAAAATGGTGGGCGGGGTCATGATGGGCGGGGTCTGGCGCCCCCCCATCCAAAAACTTCACCAGCCGCCACTGGTTGGAGGTGTGTTTGGGGTGGTTATCATGCTGGAATACTGCCCTGCGGTCCAGTCTCTGAATGGAGGGGATCATGCTCTGCTTCAGTATGTCACAGTACATGTTGGCATCATCTCACCACTGGACAATGAGGTCACTGCCCTCCGATGGTCTCCACACTCACCACATCTCATCCAATAGAGCGCCTTTGGGATGTGGTGGAATGGGAGCATTGTGGATGAGCAGCCAACAAATCTGCACCAACTGTGTGATGTTATCATGTCACTGTGGACCAAAATCTCTGAGGAACGATTCCCTTGTTGTATCTATTCCACCAAGAATGAAGGCCAAAGGGAGTGCAACAGGCTACTAGAAAGGTGGACCTAATAAAGGGGGTCCAACCCGCTACTAGCAAGGTGCGCTTAATAAAGGGGGTTAAACCTGCTACTAGCAAGACGAACCTAATAAAGGGGGTCCAACCCGCTACTAGCAAGGTGAACCTAATAAAGGGGGTCCAACCCGCTACTAGCAAGGTGAACCTAATAAAGGGGGTCCAACCGCTACTAGCAAGTGGGACCTAATAAAGGGGGTCCAACCCGCTACTAGCAAGGTGAACCTAATAAAGGGGGTCCAACCCGCTACTAGCAAGTGGGACCTAATAAAGGGGGTCCAACCCACTACTAGCAAGGGGGACCTAATAAAGGGGGTTAAACCCGTTACTAGCAAGGGGGACCTAATAAAGGGGGTCCAACATGTTACTAGCAAGGTGAACCTAATAATGGGGGACCAAACCGCTACTAGCAAGTGGGACCTAATAAAGGGGGTCCAACCCACTACTAGCAAGGGGGACCTAATAAAGGGGGTCCAACCCGCTACTAGCAAGGGGGACCTAATAAAGGGGGTCCAAGCCGCTACTAGCAAGGTGAACCTAATAAAGGGGGTCCAACCCACTACTAGCAAGAGGGCCTAATAAAGGGGGTTCAACCCACTACTAGCAAGGGGGACCTAATAAAGGGGGTCCAACCCGTTACTGGCAAGGTGGACCTAATAAAGGGGGTCCAACCCGCTACTAGCAAGGGGGACCTAATAAAGGGGGTCCAACCCGCTACTAGCAAGGGAGACCTAATAAAGGGGGTCCAACCCACTACTAGCAAGGTGGACCTAATAAAAGGGGGTCCAACCCACTACTAGCAAGGGGGACCTAATAAAGGGGGTCCAACCCACTACTAGCAAGGGGGACCTAATAAAGGGGGTCCAACCGGCTACTAGCAAGGGGATACCTAATAAAGGGGGTCCAACCCGCTACTAGCAAGGGGGACCTAATAAAGGGGGTTTAACCCACTACTAGCAAGAGGGACCTAATAAATGGGGTCCAACCAACTACTAGCAAGGGGGACCTAATAAAGGGGGTCCAACCCTTCTACTAGCAAGGTGAACCTAATAAAGGGGGTCCAACCCACTACTAGCAAGGGGGACCTAATAAAGTGGCCAGTGAGTGTATGCTGCATATTTGAAAGGAGCGTTTTGCGTGATCTTTATTTGCGCTGCACTGTATATTTTTCCAAATAACGCATACCATGTATCAGGATATGGTGCCGGTTGCTTTCAGACATCACACCTTTGGTCTCTCTTGGTGGGGTTTACTTTTTTGGTTTAAATGAATAAGTTGTTGGTAGACCAAGGTCCTCCCGGGACAGCCAAGGGTTCATGAGATTGGATGGAGACCCTTTTTTATAAAACCCGTCACATTTAGTGACCCCCTTCAACTCCTCTTTTAATATCCAATGGAAAGCCAGCCAAAGTTCATGCCACTTTTTGCTGAAGGAAAATTCACACCATTTCCAGCCAATAAAGGACATCTCGCCCCGTTTTTTTTTTTGGACGGGGCAAGTTGTAAACTTTTAAGAAAAAAAAAAATAAGACAATTAAACTTAAAAAGAGTCGCTGACCCTCAACGCCGGAGATGTCACCACTAACAGCAACGTTCCCAGATTCCTAGCAGCGTAACAGAGCGTTTAATTCCGAGGAATGTCCGACCCCCTCCAGCAATGACAGAATCGGAAACCCTCCACAAAGTCTGGCCGGGACAATAGGACCCTTCCCAGCCCGATAAAACCAAGTCATCGGGGGGGGGGACAGATGTGGGACGGGGAGGTCACCGCGACATCTTCATCTCACCCAAGTTCTCAGCCAAAAACAAGACACAATAGCCGAGGCGTAAATAAAACCACAGCGCTCATTTCCACTCATCTCCCAACCCCAAAACCCTTCAGACACCCGATTCAGCGCCTAAGGCTCCGATCTGTATTCAGATTGGATACAATGTCACAGATTAGGATCTCGTGAGGTTGGTAAAACAGATCAAAAGGAAGTGAGAAGACATGAGAAACAGAGATAAATGTCTTTGTTGTGTTCAACATGGGGGGGGGGGTGTCCAAACTTTCTAAACAAAGGGTCAGTTTACTGTCGTTCAGATATTAGGAGAGCCGGACTTAGGACAGCCGGGGTAGAAAATGTCCCATCAGTGGGGGGAGGAGAGCATGCCTCAGGCTTAGTGGTCGGTGGGAGGAAATACATTACATACTGTAGAACCTGAGGTTAGTAGGAGGAGGAATAGTGCCCCATCATTGGTGTCAGTGGGAGGAATAGTGCCCCATCATTGGTATCAGTGGGAGGAATAGTGCCCCATCATTGGTGTCAGTGGGAGGAATAGTGCCCCATCATTTGTATCAGTGGGAGAAATAGTACCCCATCATTGGTATCAGTGGGAGGAATAGTGCCCCATCATTGGTATCAGTGGGAGGAATAGTACCCCATCATTGGTGTCAGTGGGAGAATTAGTGCCCCATCATTGGTGTCAGTGGGAGGAATAGTGTCCCATCATTGGTGTCAGTGGGAGGAATAGTGCCCCATCATTGGTGTCAGTGGGAGGAATAGTGCCCCATCATTGGTATCAGTGGGAGGAATAGTGCCCCATCATTGGCATCAGTGGGAGGAATAGTGTCCCATCATTGGTGTCAGTGGGAGGAATAGTGTCCCATCATTGGTGTCAGTGGGAGGAATAGTGTCCCATCATTGGTGTCAGTGGGAGGAATAGTACCCCATCATTGGTGTCAGTGGGAGAATTAGTGCCCCATCATTGGTGTCAGTGGGAGGAATAGTGTCCCATCATTGGTGTCAGTGGGAGGAATAGTGCCCCATCATTGGTGTCAGTGGGAGGAATAGTGCCCCATCATTGGTATCAGTGGGAGGAATAGTGCCCCATCATTGGCATCAGTGGGAGGAATAGTGTCCCATCATTGGTGTCAGTGGGAGGAATAGTGTTCCATCATTGGTGTCAGTGGGAGGAATAGTGTCCCATCATTGGTGTCAGTGGGAGGAATAGTGCCCCATCATTGGTGTCAGTGGGAGGAATAGTGCCCCATCATTGGTGTCAGTGGGAGGAATAGTGCCCCATCATTGGTATCAGTGGGAGGAATAGTGCCCCATCATTGGCATCAGTGGGAGGAATAGTGTCCCATCATTGGTGTCAGTGGGAGGAATAGTGTTCCATCATTGGTGTCAGTGGGAGGAATAGTGTCCCATCATTGGTGTCAGTGGGAGGAATAGTACCCCATCATTGGTATCAATATATATATATATATATTTCTTTTTAAGTTTATTAATATAAATATATTTAATATTTATATGTAATCTATATTTAATAATTTAATTATATATATATATATATATATATATATATATATATATATATATATATATATATATATATATATATATATATACATTTTTAAAATATATGTTAAATATAAATATGTATTAAATATAAATAAATATATATATATATATATATATATATATATATATATATATATATATATATATATATTTTTTTTATTATTATTATATATATTTTTTATATATATATATATATATATTTTTTATATATATATATTTAATTTTATATATATATATATATATATATATATATATATATATATATATATTACATTTTTTAAATATATATTAAATAAATTTAATATATATATATATATATATGTATACTTTAGCAGAGACCCTCAAGAATAAAATGCCGCTCATTGCAATATTATATGTCACACGATGACAGTGGTCTTTCAAAATTTTGGGGAAAAACAACACTTTCATGAATAAAAAAAGCAAAAACTAAACAGTAAAGTTAGCCCAATTTTTTTCTATAATGTGAAATATAAAATATAAATATAAAAAAAAAAAAATATATATATATATATATATATATATATATATATATATATATAAATATATAATATATAATATAAAATATATATAATGTTTGGGGGAATCTGAGTAATTTTCTAGCAAAAAATATGGCCTTTAACTTATAAGCAACAAATGTCAGAAATAGGCTCAGGCATGAAAGGGTTCATCTTATTACCAGGCTAACTTCTAAAATGAATTGTTTTCTTCATTGGAAGGAAGATGTGATGGTGAAAGGTGATGTGTACATTGATGGGGCCGCTGACCCCGTGGTCACCATACTGTATTGTTCTCATGGGATGGATATATACAGTATATAATATGTTCTGGTGAAGGTATCCATGTCCTTGTAGAATTGTTGAGTCGCCATAACATTTAATCGATGCTGAAATGTTTATTATACCCGTGTAAATCATTATTGTTATTTCTGATGAAGGGGGAGGGGGGTGGGGGAGCTGAGATTTTAGAAGACTGAATCCAGGGCTGACTTTAGATGGTCACATCAGATTTGGAAGTCTACAGAGCTCTTAGCTTACACTGTTACACTAAAGAAGAAACCGAGCCGGCTACAAACCGATCTCTGGCACCGGCTGCTGCCAGACTCAGGGAGAACGTCACATGTAATTCACCGAAATATAAATATTCGCCTGTGCCCATTTTCCCAGAAGCCGGGTTCTCCCGCCTGGGGAGTAGAGGAATGGAGCCTTGCCACAATCAATTGCCTGCCGCAACCTGTATTAGCTCACAGGCTTTGTCAGCTCCTCGCTGTCCAAACACAAAGGTCAAAAAATCACAACCTACGCCAAGACCTCACTCTACAAACACAACGCATGCCACTTGTGTGCCAATTACCACATCTCCAGAACTCTCCTGATCAGGGCCCTAGATAATTGTTGTCCTGGAGTAGAGGGGAGGGGGGGAGGCATCTTGGGCACACAGAGGCAGTGGTGTAGCTGCCATCGCCTGGAGCAAGGCAAGCATTGTGCCCCCTAACCCGTAGGCCCCATTCACCCCTATGCCTTTTTAGTGCTTTTTGCATTTTGCAGATTTGCTCTACAGAACGCGTTCCATAGGAAACCATGTTAACCACTTCAGCCCCGGACCATTTTGCTGGTCAAAGACCAGAGCACTTTTTGCGATTCGGCGCTGCGTCGATTTAACTGACAATTGCGCGGTCGTGCGACGTGGCTCCCAAACAAAATTGACGTCCTTTTTTATTTTTTACTTTTTGTTATAATAAATATCCCCCAAATATGGTGGCACTAAGGGGCACTGATGGGTACCACTGATAGATGGGACTGATGGGCACTGATAGGTGGTTCAGATAGGTGGCACTGCTGGGCACTGATGGGCGGCACTGATGGGCACTGGTAGGTGACACTGATGGGCACGGATATGTGGCACTGAGGTGCAGCAATGTTTTTGAGGCAGATTGTGGGCACTGATAGGTGGCACTGTTGGCACTGATGTATGGCACTGTGGGTACTGATGTATGGCACTGTGGGCACTGATGTATGGCACCGCTGGGTGGCACTATGGGCACTGATGGGTGGCACTGCTGTGTGGCACTTTAGTTATCATCTGGGGATTACTGGCAGGAGGCAGTTGGGCACTTATACGCTGGCCGTGATCGGGACTGATGTCCTGAACACGGCCGCCGGTGATCGGCTTTTTTTTTTCTCTCCTCGCGCTGTCAGCGCGAGGAGGAAAAATAGCCAATTACTGGCTCCGTTGTATCACATGATCAGCTGTTATTGGCTGACAGCTGATCACGTGGTAAGGGGTCGGGATCAACCCCTTGCTCGGATCCGTGATCAGACGAGTCTCATAGACTCGCCGATCACAGAGCGCGCCGTGTGCGCCCCTCAGGGGGCGCGCAGGCCGCTCGTGCACGGGACGACGTCAATAGACGTAGTCCCGGCAAAGAAGGTCCGCGCTGTAGCCGTCATTCGGCTATAGCGCGAATCTCAAGAGGTTAAAGTTTTTTTTTTTTCCCCCATTGATGGGAAGTTTTTATTTTTAGTTCTGATTTTTAAAATAAAGTACTTTTTTTACTACAACACTATGGGAGCCTTATCTCTTCCTATGAGGATCTAATTTTGGGAAGCCACTGACCAGTTCTTTGGATACGGCGATCGGTGAAGTGCTGAGCAGGAGACCGGTTTGGGCACCCTGGTCCGGTGGAATAACTGGAGAAGCCAGAACGTCGCAATACGGGAAGACCACTGGAAAAGCCATCAAGGGAGGCAACCCACTGGTTATCCATATACGCCTAACACCCCTGCAGGGGTATCAGGAGCTGGTGAGTGGGGACCCACAAGGGGGAGCACATGAGTCACCTGATTTGTTGAGCACAAGAGTCGCTTGATTGTTTGAACACTTGGCCATTTTGGAGCTTTCACCATCTTCACACTGCTTTTGTACTTTTTATTATTTGGACTGTTTGGCGATACATATATTAATTTCGTGATGATTTTTTCTGATGAATTTGGGAACTTTTTCTGGTATCCATAATAATTATTTATACACAGCAGTATTTTTTATTTTTTTTTTATACACAGGAGTAATTAATTTTGGAAATTTACTATATATATGTCATTAATGATTTGGTTTGGTTGCACTATTATTTGTAGATCACATGTTGATATTTACGATTGTAGCACCACCATTTGATTATTTGAGCACCTCAGTGTGTTAGGGTGCACATATTTATTTGAAAACTAGGGAATAGGTTTTTTTCCCCCCCCAGATATCTGTAGCGTAGGGTGACCAAGCGTCCCGGATTGCCCGGGACAGTCCCGCATTGCCCGGGACAGTCCCGCATTTTGCAAGTCTGTTCCCGGGCACCTTCATTCCAGGACAATACAGTGTCCCGGAATGAAACTGACACTGCCCCCCACTCCCCCAGGGCTGATCTGATACCCCCCCAAAAAAGGCTGCCTCATCATTTACTCACTGACAGTACTTGTCCTGGCCTGGGAATGTCTAGAGAGGCACAATCCCCACCTCCTGCTTGTGATTGGAGAAATCATAAATCCCGCCTTTTGCATGTAATCACTGTAGAGCCAGCGTTGGAACGAGATAAAACAGGTCTCGGCCAGGCCAGGACAAGTACTGCCCTTTTTGAGGGCCGTGATCGGTGCTTCTGCGGTAAAGCGCGCACCCGCCGCCCCAGCTGTGCTGTGATTAGTTACAGCACAGGCCAGGGCTGGGCTGGGACAAAAATTTGGCCCTGGACTTCATCCAGACCGGCCCACTTTAATTTTGCAAACACGAAAAAAACAGTATATAAACTGTATGCAATTGCATAAAAAAGCCCCTAGAGAGCCCCCCCTTACATCAGGGTCCCCAGAGAGCCCCTCCTTACATTTGGGTCCCCAGATCGCCTCCCCTTACATCAGGGTCCCCATATAGCCTTCCCCTTACATCAGGGTCCCCAGAGAGCCCCTCTTACATCAGAGTCCCCAGAGATCATCAGCCTTACATCAGGGTCCCTAGAGAGCCAACCCCCTACATCCGAGTCCCCACAGAGCCCCCCCTTACATCCAGGGTCCACAGAGAGCCAACCCCTTACATCCGAGTCCCCACAGAGCCCCCCCCTTACATCCGGGTCCACAGAGAGCCTCTCTCTTATATCAGGTTCCCCAGAGAGCCCCTGGCTTACATCAGGGTCCCCAGAGAGCCCTCCTTACATCAGGGTCACCAGAAAGAGGGCAGGTAGTGGGTCGGGACCCTGTGGTTGGGGACTCCTGGACTGACTTGGGGCTATGGGCCCTAGATTCAGAGCTATAGCCCCAAAAGTCCCCCCCAGCGATGCCACTGGCTGTCACTGAAACCGGCCCACTGAGCCATCGGCCCACCGGGAAACTCCCTATAGTCCCTATGGCCAGTACATGCCTGGCACAGGCTGATTTTTAGGAAGCCTAAGTGCCCGTTTGGAAATGTGGTCACCCTACGGTAGCGCCATCTACCCCATTTTACATACAGACACAGGAGAATGCCCGGGCTATGCTTCTGTAGGTTCTTAAAGGCCCCCCCTCCCCAGTTAAGATGCTCTGGGAGGTTCGGACCCCCATATCCCCCCCCCTTCATCTACGCCCCAGCTCTTGGTCCTCAGGCCTATAACATGAATCTTTAGAAATGCAGATATTCTGCGTTTTTAATGCTGCTCTGTGTATTTTATATGCGTTTCCCGCAGGTAAAACTATTTGGAGGACATCATTACTGCGTTAAATTGTCGGAAAAGATATAAAAACAACATTTAATCAAGTCATGCATTAAATGAAAAACAATAAAATGTAATTGTAATGCTACATGCAACGCAGACGTTTTCAGGCATAAAATATACCTAGTGTAAAAAAAACAAAAACAAAAAAAAAGGGTTTTTCCCTCACCTGGGGAGCTGTAGGTGGGGCGTACACCCGGCCATGGAGCGAAACGACTGTACGCCCCTGTGCTGGTGTGACCAGCGATGCCTCTGTGCATTGGCAAAGACATATACAGCGTATTTTTTCCAAAACTGCAAACTTCTGCATTCCAGAAGATACATGATACAGCTGAAAAAGTATTCACACCCCCTTGAAACTCCCCACATTTTGTCATTGTTACAACCAGGGGCGGACTGACAACTCATGGGGCCCCCGGGCAATAAGAGATTATGGGGCCCCCAGGCAATCAGACATTATGGGGCCACACAGTATACACAAACACACACACACAGTATACAATCACACAGTATACACAGACATGTTTCTATTGGCTGAGAAGGTACTGGAGAGGTGGGGCAGCTATAATCTCTGGATTTTTAGACCAAAAGGATGTCAGTAAGGGACATTTCAGAGACAGATGTAAAAAAAAAACACAGATTTTAACATACTTTCCATGGTTTTACCGAGGCTGGCAACCTTGATGGGGCCCCCTAGTGGTACGGGGCCCCCGGCAGTGCCCAAGTGGCCCAATGATCAGTGGTTACAACCAAAAAAACGTAAATGTATTTTAATGGGATTTTATGTGATAGACCAGCCTTTCTCAACCTTCTTAGCCCAGGGGAACCCTTAAAATTATTTTCAGGTCTCGGGGGAACCCTTGATAAAATACATTCATTGGGGGGTCAGTGGGAACAATGCCCCTTACTTTGGTGGTCAGTGTAAGAATGGCCCCCTTACAGAGTGCTATAAAGATCACCGGTGTCATACCACTGGCTCCTCCAAGTGGCATTGGCTCAGAACTATGTAGGCACCATCGGGGGTCAGTGGGAACAATGCCCCTTACTTTGGTGGTCAGTGTAAGAATGGCCCCCTTACAGGGTGCTATAAAGCTCACCGGTGTCATACCACTGGCTCCTCCAAGTGGCATTGGCTCAGAACTATGTAGGCACCATCGGGGGTCAGTGGGAACAATGCCCCTTACTTTGGTGGTCAGTGTAAGAATGGCCCCCTTACATGGTGCTATAAAGCTCACCGGTGTCATACCACTGGCTCCTCCAAGTGGCATTGGCTCAGAACTATGTAGGCACCATCGGGGGTCAGTGGGAACAATGCCCCTTACTTTGGTGGTCAGTGTAAGAATGGCCCCCTTACAGAGTGCTATAAAGATCACCAGTGTCATACCACTGGCTCCTCCAAGTGGCATTGGCTCAGAACTATGTAGGCACCACCAAACAGGAGGTAAATCAGCCACAGCTCAAGGAACCCCCTAGCCACCTCTGGAGGAACCCGAGGGTTTCACGGAAACCCTGGTTGAGAATGGCTGTGATAGACCAACACAAAGTGGCACATGTTTGTGAAGTTGAAGGAAAATTATAAATGTTTTTCGAAAACCGTTTACAAATAAATATGTGAAAAATGTGGCAAAAAAAATTGTATAGCGCCCCCCGGAGTCAATACTTTGTAGAACCGCCATTCACTGCAATTACAGCTGCCCATCTGAAAAGCAGCAAAAAAAAAAATCAATGTTGACTCTGAATCACTTTTTCAACCTCTTTATCAGCAGGCCCTTCAATCTTCCTAATCTGGTTAAAAAAAAAAAAGTTCAATGTTTTAATTTCCTTTAAATTTTACAAGCAGCTCGTGTTTATCTCTGGAAAGGATGATGAAAGATAGTGCGCAGGAAGTATGAGATTTCTGATAGTTGAAGGTAAACACCATATTATTGTGGAAGGAAAGATACGGCTCGTACAGTGCCAAGGTTATAGACAATATACCCAACAGAGAGTGACCTATTCCAAACACTCGGCATAGAATATCTATTCCTCGGGACAAGGCTGAGAAAATTCTTGTTGCAGATATTATCAGTATTAAATTTCCGGCCTTAGCCGACCTTTTTATATTAAAGGGCATTAAAGCGCTCAATCATTGTACACCGGCGCTTCGTGCTTAGATTGCCATTTATTTTTGGTAGAACTTCACCGGCTCCGTGTTTCCAGTAATGTGGCGTTATGGGAAAGATCCCGGGAATTAGCAGTCATGCCATGATCTCAGCCGCTTCATTGTCCTGAATGATAGTCGTGTGACTATAACAAGGTACTAAGGAAGGCAGCATTGAACTTTGTTAACTGGATTAGAGGAGGGTGTATCTAGAGCAGTGGTGTTGAACCTCGGCACCCCAGATGTTTTGGAACTACATTTCCCATGATGCTCTGGCACTCTGCAGTGTAGTTGAGCATCATGGGAAATGTAGTTGCAAAACATCTGGGGTGCCAAGGTTCGCCATCACTGGTCTAGAGGGTTCTAGAACATCATTTCTCCATCTTTTTGTTTTTTTGGTTGTGGTGCCCTTTAAAAGTACGCAGAGTCTTGAGGCACCCCAGTTTAAAACAAACATTTTACTCATCAATGATCAATGGGAAACCTGAGCCTGGGATGACGCACACAACCACCGTGAACAAAATAAACTTCACATAAGAAGAACCCCCTAACATCAGAAGTCATCACATCTAAGGTCCCTCAAACACATAAAAAAAAACCTTCACATCAAAGGCACCCCCATAACTTTAGGACCCTGATCACGTCTGAGGTCCTTCCATCACATCAAAGCCCCCCCTATTTATTCAGAGCCCCCTTCATGTCAAAGCCCCCCCCTCCTTCATATCAGAGGCCCCCATCACTTTAGAGGCCTCCCCATTATATTAGAGGTCCCACCAGCACATCAGATTCCTGTCTTCACATCAGATTTCCCCTTCATATCAAAGGCCATCCCATTAGGTTAGAGGTCCATCGATTACTTCAAAGGTCTCCTCCCCACATCAGAGGTCCCCCAAACCCATCAAACCCCCCTTCACGTCAGAGCCCCCCCCATAACTTTAGTACCCTCATCACGTCTGAGGTCCTTCCATCACATCAAAGCCCCCCCTCCATTTAATCAGAGCCCCCTTCATGTCAAAGCCCCCCCCCTCCTTCATATCAGAGGCCCCCATCACTTTAGAGGCCTCCCCATTATATTAGAGGTCCCCTCAGCACATCAGATTCCTATCTTCACATCAGATTCCTGTCTTCACATCAGATTTCCCCTTCATATCAAAGGCCATCCCATTAGGTTAGAGGTCCATTGATTACTTCAAAGGTCTCCTCCCCACATCAGAGGTCCCCCAAACCCATCAAACCCCCCTTCACGTCAGAGGCCCCCTCCCCCCATAACTTTAAAACATCCATCACTTCTGAGGTCCCACCATCACATCAACGGCCCTCCTTCTCATCAAAGTACCCCTTCATGTCAGAGCCCCCCCTTCAACATATATCCAGGAAAAGTACCCCCCAGCACATCAGATTCCTGTCTTCACAGATCCAGCTTTGTGCAAAGACCATCCCATTATGTTAGTGGTCCATCAATAATGCCAAAGGTCTCCTCATCACATCAGTGGTCCCTCCATTACATGAAAGATCCCCCCATCTCATCAGAGCCACCCCTATAACTTTAGAACCCTCATCACATTAGAGGTCCCCTCAGCCCATAAGATTCCCCTCTTCACATCAGATCCCCCTTTATGTCAAAGACCATTACATTATGTTAGAGGACCATCAATCACGTTAAAGGTCTCCTCATCACATCAGAGGTCCCCCAAACATATCAAAACCCCCCTTCACATCAGACGCTCCCCCATAACTTTAGAACCTTCATCACGTCTAAGGTCCCTTAATCACAACAAAGGTCTTTGAATCTCATCAGAGCCCCCTTCATGTCAGAGGTCCCCTTCACTTTAGAGGCCTCCCCATCACATTAGAGGTCCCCTCAGCACATCAGATTCCTGTCTTCACATCAGATTTCCCCTTCATGTCAAAGGCCATCCCATTAGGTTAGAGGTCCATCGATTACTTCAAAGGTCTCCTCCTCACATCAGAGGTCCCCCAAACTCATCAAACCCTCCTTCACGTCAGAGACCCCCCCCCATAACTTTAAAACATTCATCACTTCTGAGGTCCCTCCATCACATCAATGGTCCCCCCATTTAATTAGGGCCATGTTCATTTCAAAGACCCCCTCCTTCATGTCAGAGGACCTCTATCACTTTAAAGGCCTCCTCATTATATTAGAGGTCCCCCCAGAACATCAGATCCAGCTTCATGCAAAGACCATCCCATTATGTTAGTGGTCCATCAATAATGTCAAAGGTCTCCTCATCACATCAGTGGTCCCTCCATCACATCAAAGCCCCCCCCCCCCCATAACTTTAGAACCCTCATCACATTAGAGGTCCCCTCAGCCCATAAGATCCCTCTCTTCACATAAGATCCCACTTTATTTCAAAGGCCATTACATTATGTTAGAGGACCATCGATCACATTAAAAGTCTCCTCATCACATCAGAGGTCCCCCAAACATATCAAAACCCCCCTTCACATCAGAGGCTCCCCCATAACTTTAGAACCTTCATAATATCTGAGGAACCCTTAACCACATCAAAGATTCCCGTATCTCATCAGAGCCCTCTTCATGTTAGAGCCCCCCCCCCCCCTTCATGTCAGAGGTCCCCTTCAGTTTAGAGGCCTCCCCATTACATTAGAGGTCCCCCCAGCACATTAGAGGTCCCCCCAGCACATTAGAGGTCCCCCCAGCACATTAGAGGTCCCCTTCAGTTTAGAGGTCCCCCCAGCATATTAGAGGTCCCCCCATTCCTGTCTTTACATCAGATTCCCCCCTTCATGTCAAAGGCCATCCCATTAGGTTAGAGGTCCATCGATCACTTTAAAGGTCTCCTCCTCACATAAGAGGTCCCCCAAACCCATCAAACGCCCTTTCACGTCAGAGGCCCCTCCAATAACTTTAAAACATTCCTCACTTCTGAGGTCCCACCATCACATCAAAGGTCCCCCCATCTCACCAGGGCCCCCCATAACTTTAGAGGCCTCCCTATCACATTAGAGGTCACCCCAGCCCATCAGATCCCCCTCTTCACATCAAATCCCCCTTCATGTCAAAGGCCATCCGATTATGTTAGAGGACCTTTGATCAAGTTAAAGGTCTCCTCATCAAATCAGAGGTCCCCCAAACATATCAAAACCCCCACAGTAATCAAATATTAAAAATACCAGTTTTAATATAGTCCTGGAAGACAATAAAATGGGGGAAAAAAACAGATATCAGGAAAAGTATTATTTTGATTTAAAAAATAATCTTAGTATGATTATTTTTTAAATCTAACACGTGTTAATTATTATCCTATTTTTAGTAACTTTGAATTGTGTTAAGTTTAAACATTCTGAAAATAACGATTTCTAAAGGATTAACCACAGTAATCTAATATTTAAAATTCCAGATTTAATATAGTCTTGGAAGACAAAACACGAATAAAAAAAACAGATATCAGGAAAAGTATTTTTTGATTTAAAAAATAATCTTAGCATGATTATTTTTTTAAAATTTAACATGTGTTAATTATTATCCTATTTTTAGTCATTTTGAATTCTGTTGAGTTTAAACATTCTGAAAATAATAATTTCTAAAAGATTAACCACAGCAATCCAATATTAAAAATATCAGTTTTAATATAGTCCTGGAAGAAAAAAAAATTGAAAAAACACAGATATCAAGAAAAGTATTTTTTGAATTAAAAATAATCTTAGTATGATTATATTTAAAATCTAACACGTATTAATTATTATCCTATTTTTAGTCATTTTGAATTGTGTAGAGTTTATACATTCTGAAAATAATGATTTATAAAGGATTAAACACAGTAATTCAATATTAAAAATACCAGTTTTAATATAGTCCTGGAAGAAAAAAAAATTGAAAAAACACAGATATCAAGAAAAGTATTTTTTGAATTAAAAATAATCTTAGTATGATTATATTTAAAATCTAACACGTATTAATTATTATCCTATTTTTAGTCATTTTGAATTGTGTAGAGTTTAAACATTCTGAAAATAATAATTTCTAAAAGATTAACTATAGTAATCCAATATTTAAAATTGAATATTAATATTTAAAAGTTTTAATATAGTCTTGGAAGACAAGAAAGAAAAAAAGGGAAAAGAAACAGATAACAGGAAAAGTATTTTTTTGATTTAAAAAATAATCTTAGTATGATCATTTTTAAATCTAACACGTGTTAATTATTATCCTATTTTTAGTAACTTTGAATTGTGTTAAGTTTAAACATTCTGAAAATAATGATTTCTAAAGGATTAACCACTGTAATCTAATATTTAAAATTCCACATTTAATATAGTCTTGGAAGACAAAAAATGAAGAAAAAAAAACAGATATCAGGAAAAGTATTTTTTGATTTAAAAAACAATCTTAGTATGATTATTTTTTTAAAATCTAACGTGTTAATTATTATCTTATTTTTAGTCATTTTGAATTGTCTTGCGTTTAAACATTCTGAAAATAATGATTTATAAAGGATTAAACACCGTAATTAAATATTAAAAATACCAGTTTTAATATAGTCCTTGAAGACAAAAAACGAAAAAAAAAAAAAAACAGATATCAGGAAAAGTATTTTTTGATTTAAAAAATAATCTTAGTATGATTTTTTTTTTTTTTTTAATCTAACACGTGTTAATTATTATCCTATTTTTGTAACTTTGAATTGTGTAGAGTTTAAACATTCTGAAAATAAAGATTTCTAAAAGATTAACCACAGCAATCCAATGTTAAAAATATCAGTTTTAATATAGTCCTGGAAGCCAAAAAAATGAAAAAAAAATAAAACATATATCAGGAAAAGTATTTTTTGAATTAAAAAATAATCTTAGTATGATTATTTTTTTAAAAAATCTAACGTGTTAATTATTATCCTATTTTTAGTTATTTTGAATTGTGTAGAGTTTATACATTCTGAAAATAAAGATTTATAAAGGATTAAACACAGTAATTCAATATTAAAAATACCAGTTTTAATATAGTCCTTGAAGACAAAAAATGAAAAAAAAAAAAAAACAGGTATCAGGAAAAGTATTTTTTGATTTAAAAAATAATCTTAGTATGATTATTTTTTTAAATCTAACGTGTTAATTATTATCCTATTTTTAGTCATTTTGAATTGTCTTGAGTTTAAACATTCTGAAAATAATAATTTCTAAAAGATTAACCACAGTAATCCAATATTTAAAATTGAATATTAATATTTAAAAGTTTTAATATAGTCTTGGAAGGCAAGAAAGAAATAAAAGGGAAAAGAAACAGATAACAGGAAAAGTATTTTATGAAATCCGATGAAAAAACAAAAAACATTTGTGGAATTGGGGGGAAAAGAGGGAATTCGATCCGATGGGAGAGCGTCCATGTGTGTGGCTGACGATGAGATAAAAATATATTGGAGAAGACGGATTCCACGTCTGAGATGATAATTGGGCAATGATAAGGTTAGTAGCGGGGAATTAGACCATAGAGATGGCAATTAGAGAGAAAGTTACACCCAATAAATGTTTCAGTTATTTACAGCGTCAGACCTTGTGACCCCAATAATACGATCCTTGTTTATCCAGTCTGAAGCCATTTTCGATGTTGTTGTAAGTCTGAGCGCCTCGGTCCTCCTTGACTTGGCTCTCGGCGGTTGGAAGAAAGGAAGGCCACATTTGGTTTGTTGCCTGTCGAGACGCCTGAGGTTTTGCAGGGTCAATCTCCTTAACCTAGCCGTGCCACTTCAAATGGAACGAGACATTTCATGGCAGTCACTACATGTTATAAGTCCAAACAAGACACCCCTTGAAGGGGCAACCAAAGAGGTGTAGACGGATCTGCGTCTTGTCTTCGGGTGGAGTGATTGGCGTGAAATTCAGAATAGAATTCCTGGTTTATGTTCTGCGAGAAACTTTCCCGGAAAGAAACATTTTGAAACTTTAGAATTCATGAAACATTTCAGCCGTTTTTGTGTCCAAACTCCTGGGGTTGGGCAAGGAATTTCGGGAGGAGAATTGAAGTTGAACCCCAGGAGTTATTTGTGTTGCATACGAACGTTGCTCCAGCTCAGGGCTACTGTTAGAAATCATGGGGCCCTGTACAGCCTGCCTGACTGGGCCCCCCACCAACCCCGCCTAAATCCCAGCGACCCCCCCGGGGTGCAGAGAAACAGCAACACTGACGTTACCCCCGTACCAGTGGTGGTTGGTACTCAAAATTTTTGGGGGGACGCAAACAAACTGAAACATTCTGAAAAATACTGAAAAAAAAACCATCAAATGCAGCCTCACTGTGCCCATCAATTGCACCCACTGTGCCCATCAATTGCAACCACTGTGTCCATCAATTGCAACCACTGTGCCCATCAATTGCAACCACTGTGCCCATTAATTGCACCCACTGTGTCCATCAATTGCAACCACTGTGTCCATCAATTGCACCCACTATGTCCATCAATTGCAACCACTGTGTCCATCAATTGCACCCACTATGTCCATCAATTGCAACCCCTGTGCCCATTAATTGCACCCACTGTGTCCATCAATTGCAACCACTGTGTCCATCAATTGCACCCACTATGTCCATCAATTGCAACCACTGTGTCCATCAATTGCACCCACTATGTCCATCAATTGCAACCACTGTGCCCATCAATTGCAACCACTGTGTCCATCAATTGCACCCACTATGTCCATCAATTGCAACCACTGTGCCCATCAATTGCAACCTCATTGTGTCCACCAATTGCAGCCACTGTGACCCCCCGACGGCACTTAACCAGCACAACCCCCCACCCACTCATTGTCTGCCTGACTCTTACCCCATCTTGGTGACAGGTCAGGCAGCGTGTGAAGGCGGCGAGCTGTGGGATGGGCGATGGGTCAGGCAGCAGCGAGCTGTGGGACAGGCGGCGGGTCGGGCAGAGGCGAGCTGTGAGATGGGCGGCGGGTCAGGCAGCAGCGATCTGTGAGATGGGCGGTGGGTCAGGCAGTGGTGAGCTGTGGGATGGGCGGCCGGTCAGGCAGCAGTGAGCTGTGGGATGGGCGGCGGGTCAGGCAGCAGCGAGGTGTGGGATGGGCGGCGGGTCAGGCAGCAGCAAGCTGCGAGATGGGCAGCGGACAGGCAGCAGCGAGCTGTGGGATGGGTGGCGGGTCAGGCAGCAGCAAGCTGTGGGATGGGCGGTGGGTCAGGCAGTGGCGAGCTCTGGGATGGGCGGTGGACAGGCAGCAGCGAGCTGTGGGATGGGCGGCGGGTCAGGCAGCAGCAAGCTGTGGGATGGGTGGTGGGTCAGGCAGCAGCGAGCTGTGGGACAGGTGGCGGGTCAGGCAGAGGCGAGCTGTGGGATGGGCGGCGGGTCAGCCAGCAGCGAGCTGTGGGATAAGCGGCGGGTCAGGCAGCAGCAAGCTGTGGGATGGGCGGCGGGTCAGGCAGCAGCGAGCTGTGGGACAGGCGGTGGGTCAGGCAGCGGCAAGCTGTGGGATGGGCGGTGGGTCAGGCAGCAGCGAGCTGTGGGATAAGCGGCAAGTCAGGCAGCAGCGAGCTGTGGGATGGGCGGCGGGTCAGGCAGCAGCGAGCTGTGGGATAAGCGGCGGATCAGGCAGCAGCGGGCTGTGGGATGGGCGGCGGGTCAGGCAGCAGCGAGCTGTGGGATGAGCGGCGGGTCAGGCAGCAGCAAGCTGTGGGATAAGCGGCGGGTCAGGCAGCAGCGAGCTGTGGGATAAGCGGCGGGTCAGGCAGCAGCGAGCTGTGGGATGGGCGGTGGGTCAGGCAGCAGCGAGCTGTGGGACAAGCGGTGGGTCAGGCAGCGGCAAGCTGTGGGATGGGCGGTGGGTCAGGCAGCAGCGAGCTGTGGGATAAGCGGCGGATCAGGCAGCAGCGGGATGTGGGATGGGCGGCGGGTCAGGCAGCAGCGAGCTGTGGGATGAGCGGTGGGTCAGGCAGCAGCGAGCTGTGAGATGGGCAGAGGGTCAGGTAGTGGCGAGCTGTGGGACAGGCGGTGGGTCAGGCAGTGGCAAGCTGTGGGTCAGGCGGCGGCTTCTGGGTCCTCCATATTTCCGTCATGCGTCTCTTCTTTCCTCCTGCTAGGCATCCAATAGGATTGCCTGTCCTTTCAGGCAAGCAGTTGACGGGTATCAGACCCATGCTTCCTGATTGGCGATCCAGTGTTAGAAAAGCGAATATTAATTTGGTTTTCTAACGCACCTGGGTGGGCTTCGAGCGCAATGCTCTGCGCTTTGAGTCAATCCTATGGCTCTAATCAGGTGCATCAAAAAACACCCCCACCGCTGTAGTTTATGCGCTTGCGGTCCTGAAGAGGCCGGACGAATGAATAGGGGGTGGTCTTTTGTTCACCAATCAGAGGAAGGCTGCACAGGGATGGTGGGAACACCTCATAATGATGAATTCATCATAATGAACTTACGTTATTTTAACGGAAAGTTTACGAATCTAACGAAAATTCGTATTTCGTACGAATCCGAATTGAATTTCGTACATGAATTAGGCCGCGTACACACGCGCGGACAGTCCGCCCAACTTTGTCCACTGAACAGTGTTTGGGCGGACAGTCCGCTCGTGTGTGGGGCTTCAGCGGACAGTTTCAGCGGACAGTCCGCTGAACAAGGTTTTTCGGAAATTCCATAAAACTGTCCGCTGAAACCTTGTTTGAGCGAACAGTCCCCTCGTGTGTAGGCTTGTTCGTCAAACTAAGTTCCGCGCATGCTCAGAAAGGATTTACACGCCGAAAGTTGTAATGCAGTGTATAGGACGTCGTATTTTGCGTCCCGTCGTACGTGCCGTTCACGTCATCGCGCACGGTTTCAGCAAACTGTTCGTTCGTCGTGTGTGGGCATGTCCGTCCATGCTAATTTTGAGCGGACTGTTTGCCGAAACTGTTTGACGGACAAAGTTGGGCGAACAGTCCCCGCGTGTGTACGTGGCCTTACGAAATACGATTTATTTTTTTCGTACGGAACGAAACGTAACGAAACAAAACAAATTTTTTGACGGCGCCCATGTCTACTATACATCAATCTATCCATTATTCATATAGGGGTGGCGTGGAGAGGGGGAGCGGTGCCTGTGCGCCCTTAATGGATGGACCCCCCCTGCCCCCTACACCCCAAAAATAAAATAAGTCCCACTTCCTGGACCCCTCTGTTGAATTGGTGGGGCCCAAGGAAATGTAGTTTAAGGTACAAACGGCAACTGCCCCAACCTATAACTGACCTTAACAGCAAGGAGCACATGGACAGGCGACGCATGTCAAATCAAAACCAAGAAACTTACCAGCCAGCCTGCAATCAACCGAATTATCCTAACAGTTCACGTTAAAAGCAGGGGTTTTCGTTTGCAAACACATGCATAAGCTGCAGAGGCCACGACACCCCTGTATTATCTGCAATCCTAACTCTATACATTTTGAAGGCCTCCATAGTAGCGCATACACTATATTGCCAAAAGTATTAGGACACCTGCCTTTAGAGTCCATTCACACAGGAGCAACTCGACTTTAATTCGCCCCAGGCCAAGCAACTTTGACCGTGGCCAATCAGAGAATAATCAGCTCTCGGGAGGAACTCCACGACAAATTTTAAATAAAAAACCAGCATGGGTTCCCCCTCCAGGAGCATACCAGGCCCTTAGGCCTGGTATGGATTTTAAGGGGAACCCCCCTACGCTGAAAAAAACGGCATGGGGTCCCCCCAAAATCAACACCAGACCCTTATCCGAGCACGCAGCCTGGCTGGTCAGTAAAGGGTGTGGGGATGAGCGAGCTCCCGCCCTCCCCCCTGAACCGTACCATGCCCTCAACATGGGGTGTGAGTGCTTTGGGGAAGAGGGGCGCCCTGCGGCCCCCCCCACCCAAAAGCACCTTGTCCCCATGTTGATGAGGACAAGGGCCTCTTCCCGACAACCCTGGCTGTTGGTTGTCGGGGTCTGCGGGCGGGGGGCTTATCGGAATCCAGGAGCCCCCTTTAATAAGGGGGCCCCCAGATCCCGGCCCCCCACCCTATGTGAAGGAGTAAGGGATACATCATACCCCTACCCATTCACCTGGGGAAAAAAGTATCAATAAAAAAAAACACAACACAGGTTTTTAAAGTAATTTATTAATCAGCTCCAGGGGGTCTTCTTCCGACTTCTCTGCTCTTTTCAGCCTCTTTCTCCCGGTGTCCGGCCTCTTCTCCTGGTGTCCGGCCTCTTCTCCCGCTCTCCGGCGTCTTCTCCCGCTCTCCAGCTTCTTCTCCCGGTCTCCAGTCTCTTCTCCCGGTCTCCGGCCTCTTCTCCTGCTCTCCGGCCTCTTCTCCCGCTCTCCGGCCTCTTCTCCCGCTCTCCGGCCTCTTCCCCCGCTCTCCAGCCTCTTCCCCCGGTGTCCAGCCTCTTCTCCCGCTCTCTGGCCTCTTCTCCCTGTGTCCGGCCTCTTCTCTCGCTGTCTGGCCTCTTCTCCCGCTCTCCGGTCTCTTCTCCCGCTCTCCAGCCTCTTCTCCCGCTCCCCGGCCTCTTCTCCCGGTGTCCGGCCTCTTCTCCTGCTCTCCGGCCTCTTCTCCCGGTGTCCGGCATCTTCTCCCGGTGTCCGGCCTCTTCTCTCGCTCTCCGGTCTCTTCTCCCGGGGTCCGGCCTCTTCTCCCGCTCTCCGGCCTCTTCTCCCGGTGTCTGGCCTCTTCTCCCGGTGTCTGGCCTCTTCTCCCACTCTCCGGTCTCTTCTCCCGCTCTCCGGCCTCTTCTCCCGCTCCCCGGCCTCTTCTCCCGGTGTCCGGCCTCTTCTCCTGCTCTCCGGCCTCTTCTCCCGGTGTCCGGCCTCTTCTCCTGCTCTCCGGCCTCTTCTCCCGGTGTCTGGCCTCTTCTCCCACTCTCCGGTCTCTTCTCCCGCTCTCCGGCCTCTTCTCCCGCTCCCCGGCCTCTTCTCCCGGTGTCCGGCCTCTTCTCCTGCTCTCCGGCCTCTTCTCCCGGTGTCCGGCATCTTCTCCCGGTGTCCGGCCTCTTCTCTCGCTCTCCGGCCTCTTCTCCCGGGGTCCGGCCTCTTCTCCCGGGGTCCGGCCTCTTCTCCCACTCTCCGGCCTCTTCTCCCGGTGTCCAGCCTCTTCTCCCGCTCTCCGGCATCTTCTCCCGCTCTTCTGCCGGCTCCTCCGCTATCTTCTTGCAGCTCTTTTACTAGCAGAGGGGGGGGGGGGGGGGGGGTCAAAAATACCTCACATCTCATATTTACACTAAAATACAAAAAAAAAATATTGTCATTTGAAAAAAAAAAAAAAAATGGCCCTTTAACCACTTCAGTCCTGAAATGTTTTACCCCCTTTCCTGACCAGAGCACTTTTTTGCGATTCGGCACTGCGTCGCTTTAACTGACGATTGCGCGGGTCGCGCCACGTTGTAACCAAACAGAATTGACGTCCTTTTTGTTCGCTTTCTTTTGCTGGTATTTGATCACCTCTGCGGTGAAAAAAAAAAAAGAGCGACAATTGTGAAAAAAAAACACATTATTTTTTTTACTTTTTGCTATAATAAATATCCCCCAAAAGTATATATAAAAAAACAAATGTCTTCCTCAGTTTAGGCCGATACGTATTTTTCTACATATTTTTTTGGTAAAAAAAATCCCAATAAGCGTCTATTGATTGGTTTGCGCAAAAGTTATAGGCGTCTACAAAATAGGGAATAGATTTATGGCATTTTTATTATTCTTTTTTTTTTTTGTAGTAATGGCGGCGATCTGCGATTTTAACTATTTTAATCGCGACAGCGACATTGTGGCGGACACATCGTTCACTTTTGACATCATTTTGGGACCATTGTCATTTATAGAGCGATCAGTGCTATAAAAATGCACCGATTACTGTATAAGTAACACTGGCAGGGAAGGGGTTAAACACTAGGGGGCGATCAAGGGGTTATGTGTGTCCTAGGGAGTGATTCTAACTGTAGGAAGGGGGTGGGCTACCACTGACATGACAACGATCACAGGGAGCAGTAGATCCCTGTCATGTCACAAGGCAGAACAGGGAAATG
Organism: Lithobates pipiens; assembly: GCF_037356315.1. NCBI lineage: Eukaryota > Metazoa > Chordata > Amphibia > Anura > Ranidae > Lithobates > Lithobates pipiens. The sequence goes on along the minus strand of NW_027507685.1, from coordinate 263,032,294 downwards.
CCTTGTTTACATAGGCATCTAACCCGTTCTGCCACTCCGTGTCACGATCGCGGGGACACCGGCGGACATCGAGTCTGCGGGAGCTGCGGGCATGGTCATGGAGCACACGGTGCTGCTTCTTAACCACTTGCCGCCCGCCCTATAGGCAACTGACGGTGGCAAAGTGGTTGCATAATCCTGATCGGGCGTCATATGACGTCCTCAGGATTATGAGCCGCTGCGAGCCCCCGGGGGCGCGCATCGCGGCGATCGTTGTTGCGGGGTGTCAGTCTGATACCCGGCAACTACGATCTCGGTAAAGAGTCTCCGATGGAGACTATTTACCACGTGATCAGCCGTGTCCAATCACGGCTGATCACAGTGTAAATAGGAAGAGCCGGTGATCGGCTTTTCCTCCCTCGCGTCTGTCAGACGCGAGTAGAGGAGAGCCGATCGGCTGCTCCTCTGACAGGGGGGTCTGTGCTGATCGATTATCAGCACAGCCCCCCCGAGGATGCCCACACTGGACCACCAGGGACGCAACCAGACCACCAGGGATGCCCAGCAAAAGGTAATCCTTCCTAGACCACCAGGGATGCCAGTCAGTGCCACAATGGATGCCAATCAGTGCCCATAATGGATGCCAATCAGTGCCCACAATGGACATCACTGATTGGCATGCATTATTGTTTGGCACTGATTGGCATCCATTAGTACAGAATAACATAATACAATGGCAGCTATGAGTGCCCACCTGTGCCGCCTATCAGTGCCCACCTGTGCCGCCTATCAGTGCCCATCCGTGCCACCTATCAGTGCCCACCTATGCCCATCTGTGCCGCCTATCCATGCCCATCTGTGCCGCCTATCCATGCCCATCTGTGCCGCCCATCCATGCCAATCCGTGCCAGCTATCAGGGGCCAATTTGTGCCACCTATCAGTGCCCATCCGTGTCGCCCATCAGTGCCACCCATCAGTGCTGCCTATCAGTACCCATCAGTGCCACCTATCAGTGCCACATATCAGTGTCCATCAATGCCACCTCATCAGTGCCACTTCATTGGTGCCACATAATTGGTGCCCATCAGTGCCCATCAGTGCCCATCAGTGTAGCCCCATCAGTGCCCATCAGTGAAGGAGAAAACGTACTTATTTACAAGGTTTTGAAACTGAACCAAAAATTTTCTGTATTTTTTTATTTGTAGCACAAAAAATAAAAACCGTAGAGGTGATCAAATACCACCAAAAGAAAGCTCTATTTGTGGGGAAAAAATGATAAAAATGTCATTTGGGTACAGTGTAGCATGACCGCGCAATTGTCATTCAAAGTGCGACAGCGCTGAAAGCTCAAAATTGGTCTGGGCAGGAAGGTGTATAAGTGCCTGGTATTGAAGTGGTTAAAGGGGACGTACCTGTACGCTCATTTGTGCAGCCGTGCCATTGTGCTGCCATTGTGCCGAGTGCCGACGTACATCGTCGCACGCTGGTCGGCAAAGGGTTAAAGTTCATGTGTGTGTAAAGGCAGGCGTCCCAAGACTTTTGGTAACAGAGTGTGTAGTGTCGTGGAGTTCATATACCTAACACCCTGTTCATGTCTTTATTTTGCAATATTTCCTATCAAGCCCCCCTCCCCTCCCCCCACATTATATGTCTTGTTGGGTATTTCTCCGGAAATGAGTTTCGTTCGTCTATCTCTGAGACGTCTGCAACTGTATGAAGCCCCCACAAGGTATTCAACGGGGGGAGCGATGGGGCAATTCCCGGACCGCGGAGCCCGCTTCTAATGTAATCAGTCATTGTCTGAGACCGCGTCCAACCTGCGGAGGTGACGCAACGCCGCTGCTTTCTGGAGAATTCCGTCATTTCTACACACAGCTACGCTGAGAACGTGAGTGCATGGGGGAGGGGGAGCGCTCTTCACATCTGCCGGGAGCTCTCCATTGCTGTGTAGAATAAAATAGTGTATAAAAAATAGATGATCGCTACAATACAAAGACTATCAATCTTTATCAATATGTGCATGAAAGATACAAAGTATCAACCTAAAACTTTCTCTAACCCCCTTCATTACTGGGCACTCCCCTCCCCCTTCCTGCCCCCCCATACTGGGCCCTCCCCTCCCCCTTCCTGCCTCCCCAGTACCAGGCACTTCCCTCCCCCTTCCTGCCCCCCAATACCGGGCACTCCCCCCCTTCCTGCCCCCCAATACTGGGCACTTCCCTCCCCCTTCCCCCTCTCAATACTGGGCACTCACCTCCCCCTTCCTGCCCACCCCAATACTGGGCCCTCCCCCTTCCTGCCCCCCAATACTGGGCCCTCCCCTCCCCCTTCCTGCCCCCCCAATACCGGGCACTCTCCCCCCCTTCCTGCCCCCAATACTGGGCACTTCCCTCCCGCTTCCTCCCCCTCAATAATGGGGACTCCTCTCCCCCTTCCTACCCCCCCAATACCAGGCACTCCCCTCCCTGTCCCCCCTAATACCGGGCACTCACCTCCCCCTTCCTGCCCCCTCAATACTGGGCACTCCCCTCTCCCTTCCTGCCTTCCAATACTGGGCACTCCCCTCTCCCTTCCTGCCTTCCAATACTGGGAACTCCCCTCCCCCTTCCTACCCCCCCAATACCAGGCACTCCCCTCCCTGTCCCCCCTAATACCGGGCACTCACCTCCCCCTTCCTGCCCCCCCAATACTGGGCACTCCCCTCCCCCTTCCTGCCCCCCAATACTGGGCACTCCCCTCCCCCTTCCTGCCCCCCCAACACCAGGCACTCTCCTCCCCCTTCCTGCCCCCCCCCAATACCAGCCATTTCCCTCCCCCTCTTCCCCCCTCAATATCAGGCACTCTCCTTCCCTTTCCTGCCCCCCCAATACTGGGCACTCCCTTCCCCCTTCCTGCCCCCCCCCCCCCCCCCCCCAATACCATGTACTTCAAATTTTTTTTCACACAAATAGAGCTTTCCTTTGGTGGTATTTAATCACCCCTGGGTTTCATTTTTTGTTTGCTAAATAAATGAAAAAAGAGCAAAAATCATGTTTTTTTGAGTTTCTAATATAAAACTTTGCAAATAAATAATCTTTCTTCATAAATTTAGGACAAACTGTATTCTGCTACATTTCTTTAGTGAAAATAACCCGAATCGGTGTCTATTATTTAGTCTGTAGGAAAGTTATACAATCCACAAACTATGGGATACATACAGTATCTGACAAAAGTAAGTACACCCCTCAGTGACATTTGTGTAAATCTTTTCTTCTCTCTTTTCACGTGACAACACTGAAGAAATGACACTTGTCTACAATGTAAAGTAGTGAGTGTACAGCTTGTATAACAGTGTCAATTTCCTGTTGGAAGTACAACATGGCACCTCATGGCAAAGAACTCTCTGAGGATCTGAAGATAAGAATTGTCGCTCTACATAAAGATGGCCTAGACTATAAGAAGATTGCCAAGACCCTGAAACTGATCTGCAGCACGGTGGCCAAGACCATACAGCGGTATAACAGGACAGGTTCCCCTCAGAACAGGCCTCGCCATGGTCCACCAAAGAAGTTGAGGTCACGTGCTCAGCGTCATATCCAGAGGTTGTCTTTGGGAAATAGACGTATGAGTGCTGCCAGCATTGCTGCAGAGGTTGTAGGGGTGGGGGGGGGGTCAGCCTGTCAGTGCTCAGACCATACGCCGCACACTGCATCAAATTGGTCTGCATGGCTGTCGTCCCAGAAGGAAGCCTCTTCTAAAGATGATGCACAAGAAAGACCACAAACAGTTTGCTGAAGACAAGCAGACTGAGGAGATGGATTACTGGAACCATGTCCTGTGGTCTGATGAGACCAAGATAAAGGTATTTGGTGTCAGATGGTGACAAGCGTGTGTGGGGGCAACCAGGTGAGGAGGACAAAGACAAGTGTGTCTTGTCTACAGTCAGGCATGGTGGTGGGAGTGTCATGGTCTGGGGCTGCATGAGTGCTGCCGGCACTGGGGGGCTACAGATCATTGAGGGGACCATGAATGCCAACATGTACTGTGACATACTGAAGCAGAGCATGATCCCCTCCCTTCAGAGACTGGGCCGCAGGGCAGTATTCCAACATGATAACCACCCCAAACACACCTCCAACACCACCACTGCCTTGCTAAAGAAGCTGAGGGTAAAGGTGATGGACTGGCCAAGCATGTCTCCAGACCTAAACCCTATTGATCATCTGTGGGACATCCTCAAACTGAAGGTGGAGGAGCGCAAGTTCTCCAACATCCACCAGCTCTGTGATGTCATCATGGGGGAGGAGAAGAGGACTCCAGTGGTGACCTGTGAAGCTCTGCTGACCTGCATGCCCAAGAGGGTGAAGACAGTGCTGGAAAATAATGGCGGCCACACAGAATATTGACACTTTGGGCCCAATTTGGAGATTTTCACTTAGGGGGTGTACTGACTTTTGTTGCCGGCGGTTTAGACATTAATGGCTGTGTGTTGAGTTATTTTGAGGGGACAGGAAATTTACACTGTTATACAAGCTGTACACTCACTACTTTACATTGCAGACAAGTGTCATTTCTTCAGTGTTGATCTTCCCGGTGTAGCGGAACTCTCGGGATCTGGACGGAGTGGGAGGACATAAGGATGCCTTGGATGAGATGAAATATTTATACAGCTTGTCTGATCTCCCGCTGTGTGATGGAATGGTGGGATCGGGGGGGTCAGCGGCTTCTGAATGTACACCCCCCCCCCCTCAACCATCTCTTGGTCTCACTTCCTTTTAAATGGTCAGATACGAGTACTGACAGATAATCGCCCGTCTTTATCACAACAAGAAATCAATCGGAAGAAAATTAGACTGCAAATGAGGGAAATTTTCAACATTTTGTCACTGGAACAGAAAGTAAACATGCAACCAAATATTTTGCAGTTGTCACCAGAAGGAAAACAGAGGAGGAATATTCCAATGGGGACACCTCTTCTAGTAACAGCCGACTCGTTTTGGATCTAGACATGGGCGGTTCATCTCGTTCCGAATTGAAATTCGGGCACATCTTTTGTCATTCGGATGTATCCGATTTTCCGAATTACAATTGTAACAAATTTAAATTGAATTTGGAAATAAGAAATCAAGATTTCAGGCGAAATTCGAGTTTGAATATTTTTGGAATCGAATTCGAATATTTGTCGAATCAAATTTGAATTTCTGAAGGGGATAAAATAGAATAGAAAATAAAGGAATAGCATAGAAAGTAATATAATAAAAATAGAACAGAAAATAAAAGAATAGAACAGAAAGTAATATAATAAAATAGAATAGAAAATAAAGGAATAGCATAGAAAGTAATATAATAAAAATAGAACAGAAAATAAAAGAATAGAACAGAAAGTAATATAATAGAATAGAAAATAAAGGAATAGCATAGAAAGTAATATAATAAAAATAGAATAGAAAATAAAAGAATAGAACAGAAAGTAATATAATAAAATAGAATAGAAAATAAAGGAACAGCATAGAAAGTAATATAATAAAATAGAATAGAAAATAAAGGAATAGCATAGAAAGTAATATAATAAAAATAGAACAGAAAATAAAAGAATAGAACAGAAAGTAATATAATAGAATAGAAAATAAAGGAATAGCATAGAAAGTAATATAATAAAAATAGAATAGAAAATAAAAGAATAGAACAGAAAGTAATATAATAAAATAGAATAGAAAATAAAGGAACAGCATAGAAAGTAATATAATAAAATAGAATAGAAAATAAAGGAATAGCATAGAAAGTAATATAATAAAAATAGAACAGAAAATAAAAGAATAGAACAGAAAGTAATATAATAGAATAGAAAATAAAGGAATAGCATAGAAAGTAATATAATAATAATAGAATAGAAAATAAAAGAATAGAACAGAAAGTAATATAATAAAATAGAATAGAAAATAAAGGAACAGCATAGAAAGTAATATAATAAAAAAGAATAGAAAATAAAGGAATAGCATAGAAAGTAATATAATAAAAATAGAACAGAAAATAAAAGAATAGAACAGAAAGTAATATAATAGAATAGAAAATAAAGGAATAACATAGAAAGTAATAGAATAAAAATAGAATAGAAAATAAAAGAATAGAACAGAAAGTAATATAATAAAATAGAATAGAAAATAAAGGAATAGCATAGAAAGTAATATAATAAAAATAGAATAGAAAATAAAAGAATAGAACAGAAAGTAATATAATAAAATAGAATAGAAAATAAAGGAACAGCATAGAAAGTAATATAATAAAATAGAATAGAAAATAAAGGAATAGCATAGAAGGTAATATAATAAAAATAGAACAGAAAATAAAAGAATAGAACAGAAAGTAATATAATAGAATAGAAAATAAAGGAATAGCATAGAAAGTAATAGAATAAAAATAGAATAGAAAATAAAAGAATAGAACAGAAAGTAATATAATAAAATAGAATAGAAAATAAAGGAACAGCATAGAAAGTAATATAATAAAATAGAATAGAAAATAAAGGAATAGCATAGAAAGTAATATAATAAAAATAGAACAGAAAATAAAAGAATAGAACAGAAAGTAATATAATAGAATAGAACAGAAAGTAATATAGTAGAATAGAAAATAAAGGAATAGCATAGAAAGTAATATAATAAAAATAGAATAGAAAATAAAAGAATAGAACAGAAAGTAATATAATTTTAATAGAATAGAAAATAAAGGAACAGCATAGAAAGTAATATAATAAAATAGAATAGAAAATAAAAGAATAGCATATAATAGCGTAAAACAGAATAAAATAGAAAAAAAAAGAAAAAATGGAATAGAAAAAAAAGGGACAGAATAGAAAATAAACAAATAGAGTAAAACAGAACAAAATAGAATAGAGAAAAAAGAAATAGAATACAAAGGACAATTATAAAATATAATATATAATAAAAGAATAGCATATACTAGAGTAAAACAGAACAGAATAGAAAAGAAAAAAAAAGAAAAAAATAGAATAGAAAAAAAAGGGACAGAATAGAAAATAAAAGAATAGAGTAAAACAGAACAAAATAGAACAGAGAAAAAAGAAATAGAATATAAAGGAATATAATAAAATATAATATAATATAAAATAATACAATATAATAGAGACAAACAGAACAGAATACAAAATAAAAGAATAGGAAAAAAGGGACAGGATATAAATTAAAAGAATAGAGTAAAGCAGAACAGAATAGAAAAGAAAAAAAAAAAGAAAAAAGTAGAATAGAAAAAAAAGGGACAGAATAGAAAATAAAAGATTAGAGTAAAACAGAACAAAAAAGAATAGAGAATAAAGAAATAGAATATAAAGGAATATAATAAAATATAATATAATATAAAATAATACAATATAATAGAGACAAACAGAACAGAATACAAAATAAAAGAATAGGAAAAAAAGGGACAGGATATAAATTAAAAGAATAGAGTAAAACAGAACAAAATAGAATATAAAATAAAAGAACAGAATAAAATAGAATAGAAAATAAAGGAATATAATATAATGAAAGAATAGAATAGAATAGAATAAAATAGAAAGAATATAACCATCTTCTGAAATTCAATTTTTTGAATAGAATAGAATAAAAATTAATAGAATAGAAAAGAATAGAACAGACTAAGCAATAGAAAGGGAAGGAATAAAATAAGATATAACAATATAGCTGTTTTCAAAAATTCAAATTTGGAATAGAATAAATCTGAATTTCAGATTAAATTTGATTAGAATAGAAAAGAATACAGTAGTATATTATAGAGAAGAAAAGAACAGAATAGGAAAAAAAATAGAATAGAAAAAGAAATAGAATAGAATGGAATAGAAAGATTACAACCATCTTCCAAAATTAGAAAATAATAAATTATGTAGAATAGAATTAGAATAGAATTAGAATAGAATAAATTGGGACCACCCACCCACAAGCTGCCAAACAAGAAGTAACAATATCCAATCTTTGATGAGTGTCCCCGCTATCATGGCAACCCACAATCCGTCAGACAAGTATAGAAAACAATCAAAAGCCGGAACGATGTCCTACAAGCAGGGCTGGGACAAGGGGTGGGCAGAAGGGAAAGCTGCCCTGGGCGGAGAGTGTATTGTAGAGCCGGGGAGCCACAAGTTCTTTCTACTCGGCGGTATCACTACTTCTGTCAGCCCAGCGCTGGAGCAGCAAGGAGAGGAGGAGAGAGCCGGGAGGAGGTGCGGGCTGTGCTCTCTTTCCCCCTCCTCATATGAAGCTTGTACATAATGAAAAGGGAGAGGTGGGGCAATTGGGCATCTTTGCCCTGGGCACTGGATGATCTTGTCCCAGCACTGCCTACAAGCACCCCGTTACCATGGCAACCCGTCCACCATCCACCAAACAAGAAGAGGAAACAATCGGAAGCTGGTACCATGTCCTACACGCAGGGCTGGGACAAAGGGTGGGCAGAAGGGGGCGCAGCGTGAATTGTAGGACTGGGGGAGCCGCAAGTTTTTCCACTATAAGGCTGACAGGAGGGAGCTGAGAGAGCCGGGATGAGGTGCGGGCTGTGCTCTCTCTCCCCCTCCTCCTACTAACCTTGTATTTAATTAAAGAGGGGGGTGTAATTGGGCACCTTTGCCCTTTGCACTGGGTGATCTTGTCCCGCACAGCCTACAAGCACCCTTTACCGTGGCAACTCGTCCAAAAACCACCCAAAAAAAATTTAAAAAGCCGGTACAATCTCCAGTGGGCGCCCCTGTTACTGAGGCAACCTCTCCACAATCCACCAAACATTGTTTCCAGTTTTTTTTTTTTTTTGGTGGGTTTTCACGGTAACGAGGATGCCCCCCGGAGATGGCACTGACTTTTGAATGTTTCAGGTGATTCTGTCATGCTCTGTCCAATGTACCCTCTATTGTCCATGCAATTCCATTTTTGATGACCCCCCCCCCCCCCCCCGCCGATTTGGTTGCTATAATGCTTGCATAGCAACCAGCAATGCTGTGGCCTGGCCACCAGCATCCTAGTAACCAGTGGTGCTGTGTTGCTCTGCGTCATTGGTTGCTAGGGAACTGTTGACTTGGGCACACAGTATCTGTCTGTTTTGTTACACCATAGCAACCAAAGATGCCGATCCGCCAGCCTCCTAGCAACCAGCTTCATGTTGCTGTCCTGTGTATAAAGGGCAATGTTACTTTTTACTAAGTTTTTAGGAATGACAGAATTTCACGTCTGTGCCGCCCGCCTACAAGTACCACCTGAGACAGGCACCTCTGTTTGCCTTATGAGCGGCACGCCCCTCCCCCTATGAATCAATGTTAACTTACGCATTTCGCAAGCTAGTGAACTGCATTTGCTTTAATTTATCGGCAGTTCTTCCCGATGGCTGTGCAGACCTAATATTATCCTCTGATATTTTCGGTTGTTGTTACTACACTGACATTTATTGATGAAGTGCAATTTACATGAAATGCAATTCTTGATTACCCGAAATGGAAAACATCCACATTTTCTGAGCGGATCCAATTTATATCTTATCAAAGACAAATATTTCCTTGTGGCTGAGCAGCCTAATGAGATTTCTCGTTAATAATTGACAAACAGGATCACAAATTATAAATGTCAGTACTAAGCTGGTATGTACATACAGAGCATCCGGAAAGTATTCACAGCGCTTCACTTTCTCCACATTTTGTTATGTTACGGCCTGATTACAAGATGGATTAAATTCATTATTTTCCCCAAAATTCTACAAACATCCCCCATAATGACAACGTGAGAGAAGTTTGTGGGAAATCTCTGCAAATGTATTAAAAATAAAAAAGGAAAAAATTCCATGTACATAAGTATCACAGGCTCCTCCCATGTACATAAGTATCACAGGCTCCTCCCATGTACATAAGTATCACAGACTCCTCCCATATACATAAGTATCACAGGCTCCTCCCATAAGTATCACAGGCTCCTCCCATGTACATAAATATCACAGGCTCCTCCCATGTACATAAATATCACAGGCTCCTCTCATGTACATACATATCACAGGCTCCTCCCATGTACATAAGTATCAGAAACTCCTCCCATGTACATAAGAATCACAGGCTCCTCCCATGTACATCAGTAGCACAGGCTCCTCCCATGTACATAAGTATCACAGGCTCCTCCCATGTACATAAGTATCACAGGCTCCTCCCATGTACATCAGTATCACAGGCTCCTCCCATGTACATAAGTATCACAGGCTCCTCCCATGTACATAATTATCACAGACTCCTCCCATGTACATAAGTATCACAGGCCCCTCCCATGTACATTAGTATCACAGGCTCCTCCCATGTACATCAGTATCACAGGCTCCTCCCATGTACATAAGTATCACAGGCTCCTCCCATAAGTATCACAGGCTCCTCCCATGTACATAAGTATCACAGGCTCCTCCCATGTACATAATTATCACAGACTCCTCCCATGTACATAAGTATCACAGGCCCCTCCCATGTACATTAGTATCACAGGCTCCTCCCATGTACATCAGTATCACAGGCTCCTCCCATGTACATAAATATCACAGACTCCTCCCATGCACATAAGTATCACAGGCCCCTCCCATGTACATAAGTATCACAGGCTCCTCCCATGTACATAAATATCACAGACTCCTCCCATGTACATAAGTATCACAGGCTCCTCACATGTACATAAGTATCACAGGCTCCTCCCATGTACATAAGCATCACAGGCTCCTCCCATGTACATTAGTATCACAGGCTCCTCCCATGTACATTAGTATCACAGGCTCCTCCCATGTACAGAGGTATCACAGGCTCCTCCCATGTACAGAGGTATCGCAGGCTCCTCCCATGTACAGAGGTATCACAGGCTCCTCCCATGTACAGAGGTATCGCAGGCTCCTCCCATGTACATAAGTATCACAGGCTCCTCCCATGTACAGAGGTATCACAGGCTCCTCCCATGTACTTAAGTATCACAGGCTCCTCCTATGTACAGAGGTATCACAGGCTCCTCCCATGTGCAGAGGTATCACAGGCTCCTCCCATGTACAGAAGTATCACAGGCTCCTCCCATGTGCAGAGGTATCACAGGCTCCTCCCATGTACAGAAGTATCACAGGCTCCTCCCATGTACAGAAGTATCACAGGCTCTTCCCATGTACATATGTATCACAGGCTCCTGCCATGTACATATGTATCACAGGCTCCTCCCATGTACATAAGTATCACAGACTCCTCCCATGTACATAAGTATCACAGGCTCCTCCCATGTACATATGTATCACAGGCTCCTCCCATGTACATAAGTATCACAGGCTCCTCCCATGTACATAAGTATCACAGGCTCCTCCCATGTACATAAGTATCACAGGCTCCTCCCATGTACATAAGTATCACAGGCTCCTCCCATGTACATAAGTATCACAGGCTCCTCCCATGTACATAAGTATCACAGGCTACTCCGATGTACAGAGGTATCGCTGTACTGGAATTCCCTTACATGCATGCTTCGGAAGCGGCTCCAAGTAGTCGTCCCATGATGCTCTGATGGCTCACATTGAATGCAGGGGCCGTCGTTGGGAACGCCCCTCCCAGCTCTACACATACACACCTGAAGAAGCAAAGATGGAACGCTACTTCGACGTGTTTCACCCCGCCCACTAGACTTAGTCATATGACTAAGCCCTGTGGATGGGGGAAAAAATGTGGCGGTGGCAAGTCCTGTGGGGAGTCGGGCTGAAGCCGCGTTCATCTTTCCTTCTTCACGCGTGTATACAGTATATACAGCTGGGAAGGGCTTTCCCACCTCCAGCACCTGCATTGAATGTGAGTCACCGGAACATTACCGGATGACTGCATGGAGCGGCTTTCAAAGCTTGTGAGCTTCTTGGTCAACGTGCTTTCAATGGAACATTTCAGGAAACCAAAAGGGAGCAAATAAGAGACCTTGTTATGTTACAGACAGGGCTGGACTTACCATTGGGCTTGACTGGGCTCAAGCCCATGGGCCCCACGCAATAGGGGGCCCCCGGGCCCCGTTGAGATACATGGCCAAGTGTACTCGTTTCGGCTCCGCTCACAGTGACGCCCACTCCCGCCCTATGATGGACATAACAAAAGGACTGGGTGTGACTGTGAGCCGAGCCGAGTACACTCGACTACTCTCGGGACCTGAGCGAGAGGACCCGAGAGCCGCCGACAGGACCTGAGAGCCGCCGGCGCCATTTTTAAACTTCAAGACTGCAATGACAGATGGAAGTTTTTTCCTTAACCACTTGCCGACCAGCGCACGACGATGTACGTCAACAGAATGGCACGGGCAGGCAAATGGGCGTACATGTACGTCCCTTTAAATTTGCCGCTCCCGCGCTGGTCGGGACCTCCGTGAGTCCAGTCGCGGGACCCGCGTACTCGATCGCCACGGGCATCCCCGCGACCGTCTCACGGAGCGGCCGAATGAAGAAATGCCGTTGTAAACAGCATCTCCCCGTTCTGCCTAGCAACTAGTGACGCTGATCTCTGCTCCATGTGATTGGAGCAGAGATCAGTGTTCACTAAATGAAAGCCCAACCCCCCCACAGTTAGTAACACGCCCCTAGGAACACTTAACCCCTACACTGCCACCCACTGGTTAACCCCTTCACTGCCAGTGTCATTTACACAGGAATCAATTCATTTATATAGCACTGATTGCTGTATAAATGACAATGGTCCCAAAAATGTGTCAAAAATGTCCGATGTGTCCCCCACAATGTCGCAGTCACAATAAAAATCGCTGATCGCCGCCATTACTAGTAAAAAAAAAAAAAAAAAAAATTATTAATAAAAATGCTATAAAACTATCCCTATTTTGTAAACGCTATAACTTTTGCGCAAACCAATCAATAATCGCTTATTGCGATTTTTTTTTACCAAAAATATGTAGAAGAATACGTATCGGCCTAAACTGAGGGAAAATTTTTTTTTTTTTTATATATTTTTGGGGGATATTTATTATAACAAAAAGTAAAAAATAATGTGTTTTTTTCAAAATTGTCGCTCTATTTTTGTTTATAGCGCAAAAAATAAAAACCGCAGAGGTGATCAAATACCACCAAAAGAAAGCTCTATTTGTGGGGGAAAAAAGGACGTCAATTTTGTTTGGGAGCCACGTCGCAACGACCGCGCAATTGTCAGTTAAAGCGACGCAGCGCCGAATCGCAAAAAAAGTGGTCTGGTCTTTGACCAGCAAATTGGTCCGGTCTGAAAGTGGTTAAACTTACCTTCTAAAAGTTTTTTTCCTTAAAATTCCCTTCTAAATTTGGGGTGCCTGTTATACACCGGCGTGTGTTATACGCCAATAAATATGGTAATGTATAGAAGGTAGGGCCCGAAAGTGACTCAAGCCCAGGGGCCCCCCACCACCCGAAAGTGACTCAAGCCCAGGGGCCCCTCACCACCTGAAAGTGACTCAAGCCCAGGGGCCCCCCACCACCTGAAAGTGACTCAAGCCCAGGGGCCCCCCACCACCTGAAAGTGACTCAAGCCCAGGGGCCCCCCACCACCTGAAAGTGACTCAAGCCCAGGGGCCCCCCACCACCCGAAAGTGACTCAAGCCCAGGGGCCCCCACCACCCTAAGTCCTGCCCTGGTTACAGATAACACTTTCAATTGGAAATAGTCCAGACCAGCATTATCTTTAGGATAGTTTGGATCATACTGCGTCATTTTTTCGAAAGCTGGATATGCATGAAAAGGATCAATATGCTCCTAACCATCAGACAAGTCTTGGTCTTCAACTGAAGAAGAATTGAAACCAGAGACGGCCAAGCGATTAGCATTATACGTAGGAGCTCTTCAATGGCTGCCCACCAATGTCTCTCAGTACAAATTGGCCTTCAATGAGATGAACCATCAAATTCAGGATCCAGATGTGTTGAGGAATCTAAAGCCTAGTTGAAGAAGAAGAACTTCATCCATCCATCATCGCACCTCGTGTGCTAATCAATGATACGGACAAGCAGCGTGTCCAGGTGTGTTTTACGGGCCACATTGGCGATCAGGAAGTGGGCTGAGTCTTGGACAAGACAAGGTCAACTAGATACAAGGTCGCAAGAGCCCCGGAGCGCAATCAATCACCCCCGGGTCACATCTCCCTGACTTTCTGTATCATCCAAACTTTCACAACTAAATCACGTTATTGTGTCTTGTGTTCAATCCATTAACACCGAGGTCACCCAACCCCCGGAAAAATGGAACTTTAAAAGCAAAGGGTATTCAATTCATACAAAACATTGGTTGCATTTATAGGGACGCTTGGAACTGTAAGCCCTTGTACACACGGTCGGAGAATCCGTCGGAATGTGTCCTTTCGGACCTTGTTGTCGGATAATCCGACTGTGTGGGGTCTGCATTGGACTGATTCAGTTGGAATATCCGTCCGACCCAATTTTCCAACATGTTGGAAATATTTTCCGACCAACTGGTTCGATCGGACATACTCCGATCATGTGTAGAGAATTTTGATCAGACCAAGTGCTCAGATCAAATTTCTACATCAAAGCTATTGGCTACTAGTACCATCATAACGAAATGACGTCATCACGTTCTGAATGATTGGATTTTTCCACAACTTAGTCCGACCGTGTGTATGCAACAGTTTCGGCCAAGATCCAACGGACAAAATCCAACGGGCAAAATCCAACGAATTTGGTTGGCAAAATCTCCGACCGTGTGTACGTGGGCCTAGCCCTCGTACACACGGTCGGACATTCCGACGGAAAATGTCCGATCGGACCGCGTTGTCGGATAATCCGACTGTGTGTGTGGGGGCTTCATCTGACTTTTTCCGTCAGGAATTTCCAACCAACAAAGTTTGAGAGCTGTATATAAAATTTTCCGACAACACGACCTGATCAGGACTTTGTCCGATCGTTTGTAGAGAATTTCCGATCGGACAAAGTGCCACGCATTGCTCAGATCAAATTCCTAGACCAAAGCTATTGGCTACTATCCTGAACGTAGTCCCGTCGTAAACGAAATGACGTCATCACGTTACGAAGGATCGGATTTTCCGACAACTTTGTCCGACCGTGTGTATGCAACACCAGTTTCGGACAAAATCCGTCTGAAAAAATCCAACGGATTTTGTTGTCAGAATGTCCGACCGTGTGTACGGGGGCCTAGATTTTTAATATGTTATATGATTTTAAACAAGCTAAATATCAATAATATGATTGAGTGTTAAAGGTTTAAAAACATCTGCGCATGGTTTGTACATTATAGCTCATTACACAGGCAGGCTATGCTTCCTACTCGTGAATTTTACAATCTGGCTTTTCATCCCAGGTAAATTGGATCTTTCGTTCTTTATATATCACCATAGACAGCAATAGTATCTTTTCAGAAAGGCTCCACCATTTAGCATTAAGAAGCCACCCTTGAGCTCCAGTCTAGTGACTTTGCCTAGCCTGAGAGGAAGTCCGCTGCCGGCAGGAGGAAGCCGGAGGAAGAATAGGGTGAAGAGGACTTGTGAGACACAAAAAAAATTATGTATAAAGATTTTTTGTTTAAAAGGCTGCAGTAGTGCTCCTTAGGGGGTAGAGATCTTGGGTCAAGAGTTTCTAACTTCTATTTAAAGCGGAAGTAAACCCATCCAAAAAACAGTTCCATTTCCGGCCCGTACCGGCAATGTAACACTCCCATTGGTTGTGCTCTTGTCAGGGCTGGCTTAGCCCTTCCTTCTCTGGGCTGGCTGCTCAGCTGTCGGCTAATTGCCATCTCTCATCTCTCTCCGCAGTTACCAGCTGTTCCTGATCATGCTCGTCTGACCTGCCTACTTAAAGCCATCCAGCTCACTTCATCTCTGCCTTCACCTTGGTCACATCACAAGAAATCATCTCCTGCGGTTCTGTTTAAAGACTGGGTTGCTGACATCCCTTCTGGCTCCTTATCCTGCTTGCTGTTGCTCTACTTGGATTCCTGACCTCTGGCCTGGCTGATTACCCGATCTGGTTATTGAACTCTGGCCTGGCTGACTACTCTATCCTGTTACTGGACTCTGGCTATGCTTTGACTACGCTTTTTCTATTTGCCTTTTTATTTTTATTAATAAACAAGTGTGATTTAATTGTACTTCTGTCTCGGTCTAATTCATGGTTTCTGACAGCTCTCAACCAAACTGTCAAACCACCCAATGGCTGGTGTCATAACTGATCACATGTGCAGCATCATGGTAGTTGTAGATTAAACAGAGGCAAAGATCGCGGCTTCCTTGGGGAGGTTTACTAACACTTGAAAGCAGAACTGGCTTTCGTTGCAATACTCATCCCCGATCCACTGCTGTTCCCCACAGAAGGTCTGCTCCTCCAGCCAATGGTACTCTTCTATTGGTTTGAAAGAAGGTCGGAGTCATTCAACCCACTTTGGTGAGCCTTGGCTGGCATTTGTTGCATTACTCACCTTCAATCAACCACTGTGCCCGGCAGAAGGTCTGTTCCTCCAGCCGATGGTGCTCCTCTCCTGTGTTGAATGATGGCTAGAGTCATTTAGCCCACTTTTGTGAGCCTCATCTGACTTTCATTGTAATACTCACCTTCAATCCACTGCTGTTCTTTGCAGAAGGTCCGTTCCTCCAGCTGATGGTGCTTGTCTCCTAGGTTGAATAAGGGCAAGAGTTATTCAACCCTCCTTTGTGAGCCTCCAATGGCTTTTTTGCAATACTCACCTTCAGCCCTCTACTGTCCTCCACAGACGGTTCACTCCTCCAGCCGATGGTACTCCTCTCCTGGTATAAATAAAGGCAAGAGCCATTCAACCCAGTTTTGTGAGCTTCAGCTGGCTTTTTTTTGTACAATACTCATCTTCAGTCCTCCACCTTCTCCCACAGAAGGTCTGTTCCTCCAGCTGATGGTGCTCTTCTCCAGTGCTGAATGATGGCTAGAGTCATTCAACCTACTTTTGTGAGCCTCATCTGGCTTTCATTGTGTAGCACTGACCCCCGAAGGAGCAGCTGAATTCTTCTGGGCTTACCGATGACCTCCTCCGGCTCGTACTCGTTGTTCTTGTCTAGGGGTTCCCGGGGTTGATAACCCAGTAATTGTAGAGACCGACACTTGAATTCCTTGTCAGGATTTTTATTTTGCATGAAACGGTTCTTTTATTTTGCATGAAACAAACTCAGTCTCCAAGTTGGGAATAGAGGGTATCAGGGTAGAGTTTAGCTCAGGTGCTCGGAACTGCTGACTTCAATAAAAGTCTCTTTCTATGTACACAGTCCAGGGAACAGCCGCTCGCAACTGGACTCTTTAACTGTTGGATAAATCCTTAAGTTTTGGGTTTAGCAGCCAACAGGTAATTCTGGCTTTTCAAAGTCTCTCACACTGACTTGGTTGGAAACTTGGAAACTTAGTTACAACTGGAAGGATAGAAGTAGGAACTTTTCTTATTGTACCAGAATCTTGCAGCCGGTCCGGCGATACCGTAAGAATTGTGGATTCAATCAATGTCCATGGCAGCTCAGCTTCCAGGCTCTTACCGAGCAGCCAGCCTCGTGTGTGGCCCTCAGGCTCTCTTACTGAAGAGTCCTCCCCTGGTCGCGTGTAGAGTTGCTTGGCCTTTCCAAACCCAGAGATGGCACCGGAACACCTTAGAATCCTCCTTCCAGTTACTGCGCCTTGGACTAGCCAGTTCTGAGGCTTGGAAACTGATGGATCCACACCCCAGGCCATGAGGGCCCCTGGGGGCTGGTCAGGAGGACCAGGACCACGGAGTCAGCAACAACTTCTGGACTGGAACCCCGAACCTCGTGACTTCGGCACCTTAAGTACCCCATCCTGGATTATGCGTGAGACAAACACGCCCACTGATTGGCTCCGAGATAGAGATTGGTACCCAAAGCATCCAACCAGACTGTGTTCTATAGCCTCCCACAGGTGTACAACCCCCACCTATGACCAGGCAGAACTTCTATACAGCCCAGCCAAACTGATGCCAAAGTACAATTTAGCACAAATTAGTCCTAAAACCCATTACAGTTTTAGGCAAAAACTAATTTTAAACATATAGCGCGTACTCGTTAGGGGTGCCAGCGCTACAATTGTAATGCTCACCTTCAACCCACTGCTGTTCCTTGCAGAAAGCCCATTCCTCCACCTGATGGTGCTCATCTCCTGGACTGAACAATGGCCAGAGTCGTTCAAGCCACTTTTGTGAGCATTGGCTGGCTTTTGTTGTAATACTCAATCCACCGCCGCCCCTGCAGAAGGTCTGATCCTCCGGTAAAAAGTGCACACCTCTCCTGTGTTGAATAATAGCCAGAGTCAGTCAACCCACATTTGTGAACTTTTCTTTTTATTTATTTATTTATTTATGTTACTTATATAGCGCCATCAATTTACGCAGCGCTTTACATAGACATTGTACATTCACATCAGTCCCTACCCTCAAGGAGCTTACAATCTAAGGTCCCTAACTCACATTCATACATACTAGGAACAATTTAGACAGAAGCCAATTAACCTACCAGCATGTCTTTGGAGTATGGGAGGAAACCAGAGTACCCGGAGGAAACCCACGCAGGCACAGGGAGAACATGCAAACTCCAAGCAGGTAGTGTCATGGTTTGGATTTCGAACCAGCGACCCTTCTTACTGCTAGGTGAAAGTGCTAACCAGTGGCGTAACTAGAACCTTCAGGGCCCTGATGCAAGAAACCATGACGGGCCCCCCTGAACCCCAGCCAGGGCCCTTCCCTCCGAGTCTGGCGGTGGAACTCTAGGGCGTGGTCACAGGTATTACCTTTGTGAGGAGAACAGACATCGGACTGAGCGGCAATGCATGGAGCAGGAGAGGGGTACTCTGAGGAGCCGGCCGAGGACACAGGTCATGCGGGGAATGCACAACTAAAGAGCAGCCAGTGCAATAGTCGAGCATTAAGCTCTGATAGTCACCCTCCACCTCCAGCCACCCGTGTGCATGGTGCACTGGTACCCCTAGCTGCCTATGCTGCTGCCGGCCATATGTAGAGGGGGCTGCATGGGCCCCCTGCAGCACAGGGCCCAGTTGCGGTCGCCACTGCTGCACCCCCTATAGTTACGCCCCTGGTGCTAACCACTACACCACTGTGCCGCCTTCAAACCACCATTGTCCACTGCAAAAATTCACATCCTCTAGCCAAGGGTGCTCTTCTCTTGATAATGGCCAGAGTCATCCAACCCCCTTTTTTGTGAGCCTCGGCTGTCACGGAAACACAGCTCCTGGGCTGGGGTGTGCCATTGCGTTGACCTTGACCTCACAAACACTACAAGGCCATCCAACGCTGACGCTAAAGAAGAGAAGCAAGGATCTGAGACATAACTGAATTGACCTGAAGACCATTAGGGAAAAATAAATAAATAAATAAATAATATATGGGTAGCCTCAGGGAGGGGTGTATAGGGAGGACATGGGGGGTATCCCTAAAAGCTGAGATCTGCCTTAAGTAGTCTTTTTTTTTTTAGATAATGAAACAACCATCTATGGTTTTACTGTGTTGGCTTCAACCGTGTAATCAATTAGGTTTCAGTTTGCTGCAGTTGTCCAAGTTAAGGGCTGATTGTCTTTGGCTAATGAGAATACATTATTATACATTGTTGTAAAGTTTCCATGCAAATGAGTTGATGATGTCAGAATACATTGACTAACAACTATGAATGAAGCCTGGCTCATTCCAGCCCCCCCCCCATCCACTCCCGACAAATAATTTCCTTCATTAGTCTCTGATTGACTTCCATTGTGCAATTCTTCATCCTCATAATCTCCCCTTGTAATGACCCCGAGGAGGAAACAAAGGCAAATCGTAAACCCCGGGCACCGTATTGTGCGGTGGAGGGAGGCATTCTATGTCCTCACCCGATACATCATACATTTCCTCAATCCTCTTGTGTCTGAGGATTCACTGAATCAATGCTAAAAGGATCTGAAAAACGCTTTTGTTCCAAAAAATGTATCCGATCCGTAGATTGGAACCAACAATGCGAAATATTAGGAGCCGAGGCCGTTTCGTGCGCTTAGCTATCAATTATTTTCCGCACTGAGGATCGCCATTGTTTTTATCATTTGTAAGAGTTTCAGAAAACTTCTCTGAGTAATTTCTATCATATTTCATCTACAGGTGAAATTATTTGTGAGAAATGTTTGCCAATTTAGAAAACATTTTCTGTTTTTTTTTTCGTCAACAACTTTGCCGATATCTTATGACTAAAACCTTAGGAATATAGTCATGGAAAAAAAAAAAAAAAACATTGGGGCAGCATGTCTACTTTCTCCACTGCAGATGGCGCTCTTCTATGGCGGCACTGCAGTTGGAGAGGGAGTCAAGAGGAACACAACCTTCTGTGGTCTCCTGGGTCACTGGGAAAGCATCCCATTGGATACTGCCACCCCATGTGACTCTGGCAGCCATCTTGGGTCATGCAGAGGCTATCTACGGCCCTGGCTCCCAGGGCAAGGTGTGGATTTATAAGTTTGTAGAGTAGAAATAGATACCCCACCTGGTAGGGACAGTTCTAGAGAAAGGGGAAGATTCCTGATAAGGAGGGAAAGCATAGGGATTGCAGTCTCCCTGGACAAGATCTTCCTGTTGGGCACAAGATGGCCAGGCCTCATTCCTTCCCTCTCTACAGACGCTTACAGTCAATTACAGCCTGCTCTCTACACGCTGTTGGAACTGTGAGTGTTCCTGGTTGGGCTGTCTTCCCACTCGGTGATTTGTGAACTGTTTCTGCATTATTTCAATACCGGTTCTTCTATTTAAAGTGGTTGTAAACCCTTACAAACCACTTTGACCTACAGGTAAGCCTAGATTAAGGCTTACGTGTAGGTCCAAGAAATATCGCCTAAACCTACACGGTTTAGGAGATATTTGCCCGAAGACAGGCACCGCTGTCTACGGCGCCTGTACTTCAATTATCTCCCACACTTCAAAGACATGCCGGTAGGATAATTGGTCCCTCTCTAAATTGTCTCTAGCATGTAAGTTAGGGTTTTTAGATTGTAAGCTCCTTGGGGCAGGGACTGATATGTGTGTACAATATGTAAACTGCTGCATAACGTGTCAGAGCTATATAAATAACTGTAATGTAAAAACCCTCCATGAAAAAAGAAAATATTATATTATATTATATATTAATATTATATTATATAATATAATATTATTTCTTATTTCCCGTCCATCTTTGTGCGCAGCCCTTGCACCGTATTGAGCCCCTGACCGTTGGGTGTATTTAAATTCTGTCTATAGGGTGGTAACATTGCATTGCAAGGTCTCCCTGAAGGCCCAGGGTAGCCACACAATGCGCATGCTCCAGGGCTGGACTGAACCTGCACATGCAGCTTGGTGCTGTGCTCGGAGGCAGGGCAGCCATCAGAGATTTTGGGGACCCATACACAGCTTTAGGCCTCTCCCCCCCAGGCCTGACCACCAACATTCTCCATGGCCCGCCCACTTACGATCTAACCGAATCTGACATTCTCATATATTCAGCAGAGACGTCCCCCATATACTGAGCAAAGAGACAGCCAAATCCAGCGAAGAGATGGCCCACTCCAGCAAAGAGACATCACCATATGCAGCAAAGAAATATCCCAATCCAGCAAAGAGACACCCCAATCCAGCAGAGATAGCCCAGTCCAGCAGACATCCCCATTTATTCAGCAAAGAGACATCCTTATCCAGCAAAGAGACATCACAATCCAGCAGACGGCCTAATCCAGTAGCAACATCACCATACAGTCAACAAAGAGACATCTCAATTAAAAAAAGAGACAGCCCAATCCAGCAAAGAGACAGTTCAATCCAGCAGACATCACCATATATTCAGCAAAGAAACATCCCAATCCAGCAAAGAGACATCACAATCCAGCAGAGATTGCCCAATCCAGCAGACATCTCCATTTATTCAGCAAAGAGACATTCTTATACAGCAAAGAGACATCACAATCCAGCAGACGGCCTAATCCAGTAGCGACATCACCATACAGTCAACAAAGAGACATCTCAATTCAGAAAAGAGAAAGCCCAATCCAGCAAAGAGACAGTTCAATCCAATAGAGATATCACCATATATTCAGCAGGGCTGACCCAAGACATTGTGCTGCCTGGGTCCAAGAATGAAACTCTGCTGCCCCCCCCCCCCCCAAAAAAAATAGCCATCCAACAAAGAGACATTTCCATAAATTCAGCAAAAAGATATTTCCATAAAGCAAAGAGACATCCCAATCCATTAAAAAGACATCCCCATATAGCAAAGAGACATCCCAATCCAACAAAGAGACAGCCACAGCTCAGACCCACCTCCAGCGACATTGTCAATAAATTTACCAAATGTGCTCAGTGCTCACTTGAAAAAGGGGGGGGGGGGTGCAGTGCAGTGCAGCAACAATCACACACACACAGCCCCAGTGCGATGAAAGAACTTATATTAAAAAAGTGTAAAGACAGTTCACAAATAACCCTGTGTGAAGGCAGCCCAACCGGCAAAACTTACGGGTCCAACTGAGCTGTGGATCTCTGCAGCTCCTCCAGAGTTACCATGGACCTCTTGGCTCTTCTCTGATGAATGCTCTCCTTGCCCGGCCCGGTCAGTTTAGATGGATGGCCATGTCTTGGTAGGTTTGCAGTTGTGCCATACTCTTTCCATTTTCCGATGATGGATTGAACAGAGCTCCGTGAGATGTTCAAAGCTTGGGAGATTTTTTTATAACCCAACCCTGCTTTATACTTCTCCACAACTTTATCCCTGACCTGTCTGGTGTGTTCCTTGGCCTTCATGATGCTGTTTGTTCACTAAGGTTCTCTAACAAACCCCTGAGGGCTTCGCAGAACAGCTGTATGTATACTGAGATTAAATTACACACACAGGTGGACTCTATTTACTAATTAGGGGACTTCTGGAGGCAATTGGTTCCACTAAATTTTAGTTAGGGGTATCAGAGTAAAGGGGGCTGAATACAAATCCCCCCCCCCCACACTTTTCACATATTTATTTGTACAATTTATAATTTTCCTTCCACTTCAAAATCACGTGCCACTTTGTGTTGGTCTATCACATAAAATCCCAATAAAATACATTTATGTTTTTGGTTGTAACATGACAAAATGTGGGGAATTTCAAGGAGTATGAATACTTTTTCAAGGCACTGTAAATGTAAGACTGCAATATTTATGTCTTCCCTCATCATTTTGTATTTGTTTTTGTACCTTTATGTCTTATTTGATGGGTTATCTTCCCTTCGGCTCTCTATTACTGTCTGGATACTTGTTGAAATAAAAGGATTGTGTATATCGCGCTAACACCCAATAATCAGGTAGCAGCCAGCACAGAACTAAACAAATGCAATGGATCCAGACAGAAAAAAAAAAAAAAGTGCAGCGCTTAAGGATTTTGTACTGCTACGTGTGTATATATAAAAGACGGTATATAATGATGGGAATAACCACAAAATTAAAATAAAAATAATAATAAAATTGATGTGGCAAAAAACAGTGTGAGATGATGAGCGTTACTGGATCTACTGATTACCAACAATACAAACCTGATCACGGATGTGGAAATACGGGGCAATTTAGGGAACAGCGATCACAGGTCAATTGGCTTCCGTATAAATCACACAAATAGGAAACATAAGTGGAATACAAAGACACTGAATTTCAAAAGAACCAACTTCCCTAAACTACGAACCTTGCTAGAAGGCATTAATTGGGATAAAATCTTAGGAACAAAGAACACAGAGGAGAGATGGGTTTGCTTTAAGGGCATTTTAAAAAGGGGCATTAGCCAGTGCATCCCATTAGGTAATAAATTTAAAAGAGCCAACAAAAGTCCTGGATGGCTTAACTCCAATGTAAAAATGCATATAAAAGCAAAGGAGAAGGTCTTCAAAAAATACAAGGTTGAGGGATCATCATCAGCATTCAGACTTTATAAAGAATGCAACAACATATGTAAGGGTGCAATAAGGACGGCTAGGACAGAACATGAAAGACACATAGCGCAGGAGAGCAAAAAAAAAATCCCAAGAAATTCTTTAAGTATGTAAACAGTAAAAAAAGGAAGGACAGACCATATTGGCCCCATAAAGAATGAGGAAGGACATCTGGTTACAAAGGATGGGGAGATGGCAAAGGTATTGAATTTATTCTTCTCCTCAGTCTTCACGAGGGAATCGGGGGGCTTCAGTAACCAAAACTGCAGTGTTTATCCTCATGTCACATCACAGGAAGCACCTCCATGATTATCAGAGGACAGAATTACAATTAGACTTGGATAATTTAACATTAATAAATCACCTGGACCAGATGGCTTGCCCCGAGGGTACTTGGGGAATTCGGTCAAGTAATTGCCAGACCGTTGTTCCTAATTTTTACTGACAGTCTACTGACTGGAATGGTACCAGCTGATTGGAGAAAAGCCAATGTAGCACCAATATTTAAAAAGGGCCCAAAATCCATCCCTGGGAATTACAGACCAGTTAGCCTAACATCAATAGTATGTAAAGTCTTGGAGGGGATGATAAGGGTCTATATACAAGATTTTAGTAATGAGAACGGTATCATTAGCAGTAATCAGCATGGATTCATGAAGAATGGTTCTTGCCAAACCAATCTACTAACCTTCTATGAGGAGGTGAGTTGCCATCTAGATAAAGAAAGGCCCGTAGACGTGGTGTATCTAGATAAAGGAAGGCCCGTAGATGTGGTGTATCTGGATAAAGGAAAGCCCGTAGATGTGGTGTATCGAGATAAAGGAAGGCCCGTAGACGTGGTGTATCTGGATAAAGGAAGGCCCGTAGATGTGGTGTATCTGGATAAAGGAAAGCCCGTAGAAGTGGTGTATCTGGATAAAGGAAGGCCCGTAGACGTGGTGTATCTGGATAAAGGAAGGCCCGTAGACGTGGTGTATCTGGATAAAGGAAGGTCAGTAGACGTGGTGTATCTAGATAAAGGAAGGCCCGTAGACGTGGTGTATTTGGATAAAGGAAAGTCAGTAGACGTGGTTTATCTAGATAAAGGAAGGCCCGTAGACGTGGTGTATCTGGATAAAGGAAGGTTCGCAGACGTGATCTATCTAGATAAAGGAAGGCCCGTAGACGTGGTGTATCTAGATAAAGGAAGGCCTGTAGACGTGGTGTATCTAGATAAAGGAAGGCCTGTAGACGTGGTGTATCAAGATAAAGGAAGGCCTGTAGACGTGGTGTATCTAGATAAAGGAAGGCCTGTAGATGTGGTGTATCTACATAAAGGAAGGCCCGTAGATGTGGTGTATCTAGATAAAGGAAGGCCTGTAGACGTGGTGTATCAAGATAAAGGAAGGCCCATAGATGTGGTGTATCTAGATAAAGGAAGGCCCGTAAACGTGGTGTATCTAGATAAAGGAAGGCCCGTAGACGTGGTGTATCTAGATAAAGGAAGGCCCGTAGATGTGGTGTATCTAAATAAAGGAAGGCCTGTAGACGTGGTGTATCTAGATAAAGGAAGGCCCGTAGAAGTGGTGTATCTGGATAAAGGAAGGCCTGTAGACGTGGTGTATCTGGATAAAGGAAGGTCAGTAGACGTGGTTTATCTAGATAAAGGAAGGCCCGTAGACGTGGTGTATCTGGATAAAGGAAGGTCAGTAGACGTGGTTTATTTAGATAAAGGAAGGCCCGTAGACGTGGTGTATCTAGATAAAGGAAGGCCCGTAGACGTGGTATATCTGGATAAAGGAAGGCCGGTAGACATGGTGTATCTGGATAAAGGAAGGCTGGTAGACATGGTGTATCTAGATAAAGGAAGGCCGGTAGACGTGGTGTATCTAGATAAAGGAAGGCCCGTAGATGTGGTGTATCTACATAAAGGAAGGCCCGTAGACGTGGTGTATCTAGATTACGGAAGGACCGTAGACGTGGTGTATCTGGATAAAGGAAGGCCTGTAGACGTGGTGTATCTAGATAAAGGAAGGCCTGTAGACGTGGTGTATATGGATAAAGGAAGGCCCGTAGACATGGTGTATCTAGATAAAGGAAGGCCGGTAGACGTGGTGTATCTAGATAAAGGAAGGCCCGTAGACATGGTGTATCTGGATAAAGGAAGGCTGGTAGACATGGTGTATCTAGATAAAGGAAGGCCGGTAGACGTGGTGTATCTAGATAAAGGAAGGCCCGTAGACATGGTGTATCTGGATAAAGGAAGGCTGGTAGACATGGTGTATCTAGATAAAGGAAGGCCGGTAGACGTGGTGTATCTAGATAAAGGAAGGCCCGTAGACGTGGTGTATCTAGATTACGGAAGGACCGTAGACGTGGTGTATCTGGATAAAGGAAGGCCTGTAGACGTGGTGTATCTAGATAAAGGAAGGCCTGTAGACGTGGTGTATATGGATAAAGGAAGGCCTGTAGACGTGGTATATCTAGATAAAGGAAGGCCGGTAGACGTGGTGTATCTAGATAAAGGAAGGCCCGTAGACATGGTGTATCTGGATAAAGGAAGGCTGGTAGACATGGTGTATCTAGATAAAGGAAGGCCGGTAGACGTGGTGTATCTAGATAAAGGAAGGCCCGTAGACGTGGTGTATCTAGATTACGGAAGGACCGTAGACGTGGTGTATCTGGATAAAGGAAGGCCTGTAGACGTGGTGTATCTAGATAAAGGAAGGCCTGTAGACGTGGTGTATATGGATAAAGGAAGGCCCGTAGATGTGGTGTATCTAGATAAAGGAAGGTCCGTAGACGTGGTGTATCTAGATAAAGGAAGGCCCGTAGATGTGGTGTATCTAGATAAAGGAAGGCCCGTAGACGTGGTGTATCTAGATAAAGGAAGGCCCGTAGACGTGGTGTATCTGGATAAAGGAAGGCCCGTAGATGTGGTGTATCTAGATAAAGGAAGGTCCGTAGACGTGGTGTATCTAGATAAAGGAAGGCCCGTAGACGTGGTGTATCTAGATAAAGGAAGGTCCGTAGACGTGGTGTATCTAGATAAAGGAAGGCCCGTAGATGTGGTGTATCTAGATAAAGGAAGGCCCGTAGACGTGGTGTATCTAGATAAAGGGAAGGCCCGTAGACGTGGTGTATCTGGATTTTGCCAAAGTATTTGACACAGTTCCCCATAAACGTTTACTGTACAAAACAAGGTCCGTTGGCATGGACCATAGGGTGAGTACATGGATTGATAACTGGCTACAAGGGCGAGTTCAGAGGGTGGTGATAAATGGGGGAGTACTCAGAGTGGTCGGGGGTGGGTAGTGGGGTCCCCCAGGGTTCTGTGCTGGGACCAATCCTATTTAATTTGTTCATAGACGACCTGGAGGATGGGGATGGGGGAAACAGTTCAATCTCTGTATTTGCGGACGATACTAAGCTAAGCAGGGCAATAACTTCTCCGCAGGATGTGGAAACCTTGTAAGAAGATCTGAACAAAGTAATGGGGGGAGGGGCAACTACATGGCAAATGAGGCTCAATGTAGAAAAATGTAAAATAATGCATTTGGGTGGCAAAAATCTGAATGCAATCTATAGACTGGGGGGAGAACCTCTGGGGGGGATCTAGGATGGAGAAGGACCTGGGGGGTCCTAGTAGATGATAGGCTCAGCATTACATGAGAAGACTCAGTCCATCACGCTGGTTACATCTGTTGATTGCCGCTCTGAGCCACCTACTGGATGGAGGGAACATCTTCCACTCTAATCAGAAATACAGGCGTAGAGGTCTCATGGATTGGTGTTTACACCACAAGCCTTGTTGACTCATTGAGCGTTTGCCCATTTGAGTCTCTATGGCTCTGGGAAGTCTTCACACAAGCGGTGGTGGTCGTATTGTTGTTTTCTTCAGCCACCATTGACTTCATGAGGAACACGTTTTCTTTTCTTTCGATCTTTCTTTTCTTCCTTTATGGACTTTCAGACACAAAACCATAATTTCCGTAAGACATTATAGGGTCTTATATAGAGTTTAAGTTTTGTGGTCATTCACATCGTCTCACACTGTTTTTTTTTTTGCTGCATCAATTTTATTATTGTTTTTATTGTAATTTTGTGGTTATTCATCATTATATACTGTCTTTTTTTCTATACACAGTGCCTTGCGAAAGTATTCGGCCCCCTTGAACTTTTCAACCTTTTGCCACATTTCAGGCTTCAAACATAAAGATATAAAATTTGAATTTTTTGTGAAGAATCACCAACAAGTGGGACACAATTGTGAAGTGGAACGAAATCTATTGGATAATTTAAACTTTTTTAGCAAATAAAAAACTGTGAAAAAAAAAAAAGTGGTGCGTGCAAAATTATTCGGTCCCCTTTACTTTCAGTGCAGCAAACTCACTCCAGAAGTTCAGCGAGGATCTCTGAATGATCCAATGTTGTCCTAAATAACTGATGGTGATAAATAGAATCCACCTGTGTGCAATCAAGTCTCTGTATAAATGCACCTGCTCTGTGATAGTCTCAGGGTTCTGTTGAAAGCGCAGAGAGCATCATGAAGACCAAGGAACACACCAGGCAGGTCCGTAATACTGTTGTGGAGAAATTTAAAGCCGGATTTGGATACAAAAAGATTTCCCAAGCTTTAAACATCCCAAGGAGCACTGTGCAAGCCATCATTTTGAAATGGAAGGAGTATCAGACCACTGCAAATCTACCAAGACCTGGCCGTCCCTCTAAACTTTCAGCTCAGACAAGGAGAAGACTGATCAGAGATGCAGCCAAGAGGCCCATGATCACTCTGGATGAACTGCAGAGAACTACAGCTGAGGTAGGAGAGTCTGTCCATAGGATAACAATCAGTCGTACACTGCACAAATCTGCCCTTTATGGAAGAGTGGCAAGAAGAAAGCCATTTCTCAAAGATATCCATAAAAAGTCTGGTCTAAAGTTTGCCACAAGCCACCTGGGAGACACACCAAACATGTGGAAGAAGGTGCTCTGGTCACATGAAACCAAAATCCAACTTTTTGCCCACAATGCAAAACGATATGTTTGGCGTAAAAGCAACAGAGCTCATCACCCTCAACACACCATCCCCACTGTCACACATGGTGGTGGCAGCATCATGGTTTGGGCCTGCTTTTCTTCAGCAGGGACAGGGAAGATGGTTAAAATTGAGGGGAAGATGGATGCAGCCAAATACAGGACCATTCTGGATGAAAACCTGTTGGAGTCTGCAAAAGACCTGAAACTGGGACGGAGATTTATCTTCCAACAAGACAATGATCCCAAACATACAGCAAAATCTACAAAGGAATGGTTCACAAATAAACGTATCCAGGTGTTAGAATGGCCAAGTCAAAGTCCAGACCTGAATCCAATCGAGAATCTGTGGAAAGAGCTGAAAACTGCTGTTCACAAACGCTCTCCATCCAACCTCACTGAGCTCCAGCTGTTTTGCAAGGAAGAATGGGCAAGAATTTCAGTCTCTCGATGTGCAAAACTGATAGAGACATACCCCAAGCGACTTGCCGCTGTAATCGCAGCAAAAGGTGACCCTACAAAGTATTAACACAAGGGGGCCGAATCATTTTGCACGCCCCACTTTTCATTTTTTTATTAGTTAAAAAAGTTTCAAAAATCCAATAGATTTCGTTCCACTTCACAATTGTGTCCCACTTGTTGGTGATTCTTCACAAAAAATACAAATTTTATATCTTTATGTTTGAAGCCTGAAATGTGGCAAAAGGTTGAAAAGTTCAAGGGGGGCGAATACTTTCGCAAGGCACTGTACATGGGCACAATTTTGTAGCAGTGGATACTCGTCGTCTACGTACCACTGTATGTGTTCAAATCCAGAGCGGTCCTGCTTGCTAAAATAAATATTGGAGGAGCCATTCCATGCAGGCCCCATGCGTCTCCTCTTGGCAGATGCTGGATTTTGTATTTGTGGCTCGGTATATTGTAGAGGCTGCTGATACAGTAATCTGAAGAGGTACAAGCAGTTCAAAGGACCCTGGGCTGCCTGTCAGGAGCCGGCGGTGAGCTGTCATCACGCACAGTGGTATGCCATGACTGTGTCAGGTGTCTGAGCCGTACACACACAGAGAGAAGGTCATCTACAAGGTCCAACTCCTCCACGGCCTACATCTGCAATCCTATTTAAAGGTGAGATATGCTTGATTGAGTGATCATCATCACCTCCAATGTGACCCGGGAAATGCCTAACGCTGATTTAAAAGGGGTGTCCGCCCCTAAGTCGCATATGATAAATGCACAACAAGCCTGCATGAATGTATCTCCCCCCCCCCGCTTGACGACCAGGCCATTTTTTCTTTTTTGCGATACAGCACTGCGTTGCTTTAACTGACAATTGCGCAGTCGTGTGACGTTGTACCCAAATAAAATTTATGTCTGATCACCTCTGCGGTATTTGATCACCTCTGCGGTTTTTTATTTTTTGTGCTGCAAGAAAAAAAAAAACACTGACAATTTTGAAAAAAAAATATATATATATTTCTTACTTTTTGCTATAAAACATCCAATAACAAAAATTTTAAAAATCGAATTTCTTCATCAATTTATCCCAATATGTATTCTGCTACATATTTTGGGAGGGGGGGGGGGGGGAAATTACAATAAGCGTATATATTATTTGGTTTGCACAAAAGTTATAGCGTCTACAAACTATGGGATAGATTTTGGACTTTTTTTATTAATATTGTTTTTAGTAATGGTGGCGATCAGTGATTTTTAGCAGGACTGCAACATTGCGGCGGACAGATGTGACACTAAGTGACACTTTTCGGGGACCAGTGACACCAATACAGTGATCAGTGCTAAAAAAAAAAAAAAAAGTACACAGTCACCTTATAAATGACACTGGCAGGGAAGGGGTTAACATCAGGGGTGATCAAAGGGTTAAGTGTGCTCCTAGGGAGTGCTTTCTAACTGTGGGGGTAGTGGATGCACTGTAGGAACACAGAGATCTGTGGTTCTGCTTAGCAGGGGGATGGATGAGTCCCAGGACTGGTATCACAGGTGAGTCGATGGAGGAGTCCCAGGGCTGGTAAGAGAACCGTAGTGAACAAACAGCATCATGAAGGCCAAGGAACACACCAGACAGGTCAGGGATAAAGTTGTGGAGAAGTATAAAGCAGGGTTGGGTTATAATAAAATCTCCCAAGCTTTGACCATCTCACGGAGCTCTGTTCAATCCATCATCGGAAAATGGAAAGAGTATGGGCACAACCGCAAACCTACCAAGACATGGCCGTCCACCTAAACTGACCGGGCCGGGCAAGGAGAGCATTCATCAGAGAAGAGCCAAGAGGTCCATGGTAACTCTGGAGGAGCTGCAGAGATCCACAGCTCAGGGGGGAGAATCTGTCCACAGGACAACTATTAGTCGTCTCTCCACAAATCTGCCCTTTATGGAAGAGTGACAAGAAGAAAGACATTGGAGAAAGAAAGTCATAAGAAGTCCTGTTTGTAGTTTGTGAGAAGCCATGTGGGGGAGGGGGCAGCAAACATGGGGAAGAAGGTGATCTGGTCAGAGGAGACCAAAATTCAACTTTATGGCCTAAAAGCAAAACACTATGTGTGGGGGAAACTAACACTGCCCATCCCCCTGAACACACCATCCCCACCGTGAGACATGGTGGTGGCAGCATCATGTGGTGGGGATGGTTTTCTTCAGCAGGGACAGGGAAGCTGGTCAGAGGTGATGGGAAGATGGATGGAGACAAATACAGGACAATCTTAGAAGAAAACCTGTTAGAGTCGGCAAAAGACTTGAGACCGGGGCGGAGGTTCCCCTTCCAGCAGGACAACGACCCGAAACATCCAGCCAGAGCTACAATGGAATGGTTTACATCAAAGCATATTCATGTGTTAGAATGGCCCAGTCACAGTCCAGACCTAAATCCCATTGAGAATCTGTGGCCAGACTTGAAAATTGCTGATCACAGACGTTCTCCATCCAATCTGACAGAGCTTGAGATATTTTACAAAGAAGAAGAATGGGCAGAAATGTCCTCTCTAGATGTGCAAAGCTGGTAGAGACACCCCCAAAAAGACTTGTAGAGAAAAGGGGGTTCTACAAAGTATTGACTCCGGGGGGCGCCATACAAATGCCCCTCCCCCCACACTTTTCACATATTTATTTGTATCATTTATCATTTTCCTTCCACTTCACAATTATGTGACACTTTGTGTTGGTCCATCACATAAAATCCCAATAAAATACATTTATGTTTTTGGTTGTAACGTGACAAGATGTGGGGAATGTCAAGGGGTATGAATACTTTTTCAAGGCACTGTATGTTATAATACAGGAAACAGTTAACAAGGGATTAAAAAACAACAATAGTTTTCTGCTTTAACCACTTGCCAACCGGCTCCCGCTGATATACATCTGCAAAGTGGCACGGGTGCGCAAAACGACGTACACGTACATCACTCCGTCATCAGAAGCGTGCCTGCGGGTCCCGTGGACTGGCTGTCCTTCGGGGACCTGCGATCATGGCACAGAGCGGCAGAACGGGGAGATGTAAACAAGGCATTTCCCTGCTTTGCCTAGTGACATGACAGGGATCTACTGCTCCCAGTGATCTCTATCATGTTCTAGTGAGCCCATCCCCCCTCCTACACAGCGAGGGAACACACTTAACCCCTTGATCGCCCCCTAGTGTTTAACCCCCTTCCCTGCCAGTGTCAATTATACAGTAATCAATGCATTTTTATAGCACCAATCGCTGCAGTTAGAACACAGCGAGGGAATACACTTAACCCCTTGATCACCCCCCCCCCCCTAGTGTTTAACCCCTTCCCTGCCAGTGTCATTTATACAGTAATCCATGCATTTTTATAGCACCGGTCACTGTATAAATGCCAATGGTCCCAAAATATTGTCAAAAGTGTCCAATCTGTCTGCCGTAATTTGCCGCAGTCACGATAAAAATCGCAGCTCGCCGCCATTACCAATAAAGATAAAAAAAAGTATAATAAAAATGCCATAAATCTATCCCCTGTTTTGTAGACGCCATAAATTTTGCACAAACCAATCAATATACGCTTATTGCGATTTTTTTTTTTTTTTTAACAAAAATATGAAGAAGAATATTTATCGGCCTAAACTGAGGAAGAAAGTTTTTTTATATTTTTTGGGGGGATATTTATTAACCACTTCAATACCGGGGGGGGGGCACTTAAACACCTTCCTGCCCAGACCAATTTTGAGCTGTCAGCGCTGTCGCACTTTGAATGACAATTGCGCGGTCATGCTACACTGTACCCAAATGACATTTTTATCATTTTTTCCCCACAAATAGAGCTTTCTTTTGGTGGTATTTGATCACCTCTACGGTTTTTATTTTTTGCTAAACAAATAAAAAAAATACCGAAAATTTTGAAAAAAAAAATGTTTTTTTTTTGTTTCAGTTTCAAAACTTTGTAAATAAGTAAGTTTTCTCCTTCACTGATGGGCACTGATGGGGTTACACTGATGGGCAATGATAAGGCGGCACTGATGGGCACCGATGAGGTGGCACCAATGAAGTGGCACTGATGAGGCGGCATTGATGGACACCGATATGTGGCACTGATAGGCTGCACTGATGGGTGGCACTGATGGGCAACACGGATGGGCACTGATAGGTGGCACAAATTGGCACGGATTGGCATGGATGGGCATGGGTTAGGCGGTACAGGTGGGCATGGGTAGGCGGCACAGGTAGGCATGGGTAGGTGGCACAGGTGGGCATGGGTAGGTGGCAGAGGTGGGCATGGGTAGGCACTGATAGGCGGCACAGATGGGAACTGATAGGCGGCATTGTATTATAATATATTGTACTAAGGGATGCCAATCAGTGCCAATCAATAATGCATGCCAATCAGTGATGCCCATTGTGGGCACTGATTGGCATCCATTATGGGCACTGATTGGCATCCATTGTGGCACTAATTGGAATCCCTGGTGGTCTAGGGTGGCATACCTTGTCCTTGGCATCCCTGGTGGTCTGGTGGCATCCCTGGTGGTCCAGTGTGGGCATCCTCGGGGGGGCTGTGCTGATAATCGATCAGCACAGACCCCCCCGTCAGAGGAGCAGCCGATCGGCTCTCCTCTACTCGTGTCTGACAGACGCGAGTGAGGAAAAGCCGATCACCGGCTCTTCCCATTTACACTGTGATCAGCCATGATTGGACACGGCTGATCACATGGTAAAGAGTCTCCGTCGGAGACTCTTTACCGAGATCGTAGTTGCCGGGTGTCAGACTGACACCCCGCAACAACGATCGCCGCGATGCGCGCCCCCGGGGGCGCGCAGCGGCTCATAATCCTGAGGACGTCATATGACTTCCGGTCAGGATTATCAAACCACTTTGCCGCCGTCTATTTGCTATAGGGCGGGCGGCAAGTGATTAAAGCTTTTTTTTTCAAAATTGCGCTTTTTTATTGTTTATAGCACAAAAAAAAAGCAGAGGTGATCAAATACCACCAAAAGAAAGCTCTATTTGTGGAGAAAAAAAGGACATCAATTATGTTTGGGTACAACGTCGCACGACTGCGCAATTGTCAGTTAAAACGGCGCAGTGCCGAATCGCAAAAAAAAAAAAGGGCCTGGTCAGGAAGGGAGGGGGGTAAATCCTTCTGGTGCTGAGTTGGTTAACAATGTACAGACTATTTTCGGAGGTGGGAACGGCAGCACAGGTACTTTCCTCATGGAAATATTACTTCAACTAATTTGCTTTCCTCTAATCCAGGCCGAAACGCGTTGATGAATTAGAGAGGCGAAGCAGGTGGCGGCTAAAAATAGGCAAAAGTGTAACAATGAATGCGATTTATTTAGAGTGAGGAGATGGCTAAGTGCAGGATGTTCCCATCAACAGGCCTTTCTGATCGCCGAGGAGCCGCGCCAAATCACAATGTAAACAGAGCGCCCGGCAAAACACCACCTTGTATAACGCCCACGGACGATCGGAATCACGTCAGCGACGATCGGAGTTCTCACGAGACCCTCGCCCCGCAACCACCGCCCTGAGAACCCCGCGAGGAGTCAAGTCCGTCACTGGAATCAATTAGGAATCAGAATCCTTAAAGCAAACCGGTCAAACCTGAGAGGAATAGTGCCCCATCATTGGTATCAGTGGGAGGAATAGTGCCCCATCATTGGTATCAGTGGGGGGAATAGTGCCCCATCATTGGTATCAGTGGGGGGAATAGTGCCCCATCATTGGTATCACTGGGGGGAATAGTGCCCCATCATTGGTATAAGTGGGAGGAATAGTGCCCCATCATTGGTGTCAGTGGGAGGAATAGTGTCCCATCATTGGTGTCAGTGGGGGGAATAGTGCCCCATCATTGGTATAAGTGGAAGGAATAGTGCCCCATCATTGGTATCACTGGGGGGAATAGTGCCCCATAATTTGTATCAGTTGGGGGGGGGGGAATAGTGCCCCATCATTGGTATAAGTGGGAGGAATAGTGCCCCATCATTGGTGTCAGTGGGAGGAATAGTGCCCCATCATTGGTATCAGTGGGGGGAATAGTGCCCCACCATTGGTATAAGTGGGGGAATAGTGCCCCATCATTGGTGTCAGTGGGAGGAATAGTGCCCCATCATTGGTATCAGTGGGGGGAATAGTGCCCCATCATTGGTCTCAGTGGGAGGAATAGTGTCC
This sequence comes from Lithobates pipiens, assembly GCF_037356315.1. NCBI lineage: Eukaryota > Metazoa > Chordata > Amphibia > Anura > Ranidae > Lithobates > Lithobates pipiens. The sequence continues at coordinate 262,996,729 of NW_027507685.1, read as the reverse complement.
CATCATTGATGTCAGTGGGGGGGAATAGTGCCCCATCATTGGTATCAGTGGGGGGAATAGTGCCCCATCATTGGTATCAGTGGGGGGGAATAGTGCCCCACCATTGGTATAAGTGGGGGAATAGTGCCCCATCATTGGTGTCAGTGGGAGGAATAGTGCCCCATCATTGGTATCAGTGGGGGGAATAGTGCCCCATCATTGGTCTCAGTGGGAGGAATAGTGTCCCATCATTGATGTCAGTGGGGGGGAATAGTGTCCCATCATTGGTATCAGTGGGGGGAATAGTGCCCCATCATTGGTGTCAGTGGGAGGAATAGTGCCCCACCATTGGTATCAGTGGGGGGGAATAGTGCCCCACCATTGGTATAAGTGGGGGAATAGTGCCCCATCATTGGTGTCAGTGGGAGGAATAGTGCCCCATCATTGGTATCAGTGGGGGGAATAGTGCCCCATCATTGGTCTCAGTGGGAGGAATAGTGCCCCATCATTGGTATCAGTGGGGGGAATAGTGTCCCATCATTGGTATCAGTGGGGGGAATAGTGCCCCATCATTGGTGTCAGTGGGAGGAATAGTGCCCCATCATTGGTATCAGTGGGGGGAATAGTGCCCCATCATTGGTATCACTGGGGGGAATAGTGCCCCATGATTGGTATCACTGGGGGGAATAGTGCCCCATCATTGGTATCAGTGGGGGGGGGGGATAGTGCCCCATCATTGGTATAAGTGGGAGGAATAGTGCCCCATCATTGGTATAAGTGGGAGGAATAGTGCCCCATCATTGGTGTCAGTGGGAGGAATAGTGCCCCATCATTGGTATCAGTGGGGTGTAATAGTGCCCCATCATTGGTATCAGTGGGGTGGAATAGTGCCCCATCATTGGTGTCAGTGGGAGGAATAGTGCCCCATCATTGGTATCAGTGGGAGGAATAGTGCCCCATCATTGGTATAAGTAGGGGAATAGTGCCCCATCATTGGTATAAGTGGAAGGAATAGTGCCCCATCATTGGTATCAGTGGGGAGAATAGTGCCCCATCATTGGTATCAGTGGGGAGAATAGTGCCCCATCATTGGTATCAGTGGGGAGAATAGTGCCCCATCATTGGTATCAGTGGGAGGAATAGTACCCCATCATTGGTATCAGTGGGAGGAATAGTGCCCCATCATTGGTGTCCGTGGGAGGAATAGTGTCCCATCATTGGTGTCAGTGGGGGGAATAGTGCCCCATCATTGGTGTCAGTGGGGGGAATAGTGCCCCATCATTGGTATAAGTGGAAGGAATAGTGCCCCATCATTGGTATCTGTGGGAGGAATAGTGCCCCATCATTGGTATCAGTGGGATCAATAGTGCCCCATCATTGGTGTCAGTGGGAGGAATAGTGCCCCATCATTGGTGTCAGTGGGAGGAATAGTGTCCCATCATTGGTGTCAGTGGGAGGAATAGTGTCCCATCATTGGTGTCAGTGGGGGGAATAGTGCCCCATCATTGGTATAAGTGGAAGGAATAGTGCCCCATCATTGGTATCTGTGGGAGGAATAGTGCCCCATCATTGGTATCAGTGGGATCAATAGTGCCCCATCATTGGTGTCAGTGGGAGGAATAGTGCCCCATCATTGGTGTCAGTGGGAGGAATAGTGTCCCATCATTGGTGTCAGTGGGGGGAATAGTGCCCCATCATTGGTGTCCGTGGGAGGAATAGTGTCCCATCATTGGTGTCAGTGGGGGGAATAGTGTCCCATCATTGGTGTCAGTGGGGGGAATAGTGCCCCATCATTGGTATAAGTGGAAGGAATAGTGCCCCATCATTGGTATCTGTGGGAGGAATAGTGCCCCATCATTGGTATCAGTGGGATCAATAGTGCCCCATCATTGGTGTCAGTGGGAGGAATAGTGCCCCATCATTGGTGTCAGTGGGAGGAATAGTGTCCCATCATTGGTGTCAGTGGGGGGAATAGTGCCCCATCATTGGTGTCCGTGGGAGGAATAGTGTCCCATCATTGGTGTCAGTGGGGGGAATAGTGCCCCATCATTGGTGTCAGTGGGAGGAATAGTGTCCCATCATTGGTGTCAGTGGGGGGAATAGTGCCCCATCATTGGTATAAGTGGAAGGAATAGTGCCCCATCATTGGTATCTGTGGGAGGAATAGTGCCCCATCATTGGTATCAGTGGGATCAATAGTGCCCCATCATTGGTGTCAGTGGGAGGAATAGTGCCCCATCATTGGTGTCAGTGGGAGGAATAGTGTCCCATCATTGGTGTCAGTGGGGGGAATAGTGCCCCATCATTGGTGTCCGTGGGAGGAATAGTGTCACATCATTGGTGTCAGTGGGGGGAATAGTGTCCCATCATTGGTGTCAGTGGGGGGAATAGTGCCCCATCATTGGTATAAGTGGAAGGAATAGTGCCCCATCATTGGTATCTGTGGGAGGAATAGTGCCCCATCATTGGTATAAGTGGAAGGAATAGTGCCCCATCATTGGTATCTGTGGGAGGAATAGTGCCCCATCATTGGTGTCAGTGGGGAATATCATTTTCCTTCCACTTCACAATTATGTGACACTTTGTGTTGGTCCATCACATAAAATCCCAATAAAATACATTTGTGTTTTTGGTTGTAACAAAATGGGGGGAATGTCAAGGGGTATGAATACTTTTTCCAGGCACTGTATGTATATACCATACCTCTGGGATCCCTCTAGAAGCTGGAAATCACTGTAGTAGTCACTGCTACTACAACAGGGGCAGACTGAACATTCGGGCATTTCTCGAGGGCCCGGTGCCACTAGGGGGCCCGGTGCCTCATCAGTGCCGCTTCATCAGTACCGCCACATCAGTGCTACCTCATCAGTGCCTCCCCATAAATGCCCATCAGTGCAGCCTCTCAGTGCCCATAAGTGCAGCCTCATCAGTGCAGCCTCATCAGAGGTGCCTCATCAGTGCTACCTCATCAGTGCCGCCTCATCAGTGCTGCCTCATCAGTGCCGCCTCATCAGTTTTGCCTCATCAGTGCCACCTCATCAGTGCCTCCCCATAAATGCCTATCAGTGCAGCCTCTCAGTGCCCATCAGTGCTACCTCATCAGTGCCGCCTCATCAGTATCGTCTCATCAGTGCTGCCTCATCAGTGCCGCCTCATCAGTTTTGCCTCATCAGTGCCACCTCATCAGTGCCTCCCCATAAATGCCTATCAGTGCAGCCTCTCAGTGCCCATCAGTGCTACTTCATCAGCGCTGCCTCATCAGTGCCGCCTCATCAGTGCCGCCTCATCAGTACCGCCTCATCAGTACCGCCTCATCAGTGCTGCCTCATTAGTACCGCCTCATCAGTACCACTTTATTAGTGCCTCCCTCATCAGTGCCCATCAGTGCTGCTTCATCAATGCCGTCTCATCAGTACCACCTCATCAGTTCTGCCTCATCAGTGCATCTCTCATCAGTGCCTCTCAGTGCCCATCAGTACTGCCTCATCAGTGCCAATCAGTGCTGCCCTATCAGTGCACATCAGTGAAGGAGAACAATGACTTTTTTAGGAAATTTTATAACAGAAACGAAGAAAAACTTTTTTTTTTTTTTTTTTTTACTTTTTGGTCTTTTTTCATTTGCGGTGATTAAATTCCACCAACAGAAATCTCAATGTCTGTCTCAAAAAGTACCAGTTACTTACCGGTAACTGTCTTTCTGGGAAATCTTCCAGGACGGCACACCTGAGAGATGAGAGGCTCCTCCCTACAGGAAACACAATCAATCGACAGCTGTTTTAAGTCCCCACCCTTCCCCTTGATCCTCAGTTTGTAGAGAAGTAACTCCTGAACCAGGTTCACAAGGGAAATCATTCCTCATAGGTACTCACCTTCTAGTGTTCTAGAATTTTCCCTCCTCCAACGGGCGGGAAGTAGGCCTGCCGTCCTGGAAGATTTCCCAGAAAGACAGTTACCGGTAAGTAACTGGTACTTTTCTCAAGTCATCTTCCAGGACGGCACACCTGAGAGGATAAACAAGTACCTCAGGCCTACCTTAGGGTGGGGCCACTGCAAAACCCTCTTGGCGAACCTTGGCTCTGCAGTGAGCTTTACCTCCACTCCATATGCTCATATGCTTGATGAAGGCATCTTAGCTGGATCATGCGGCTGATCTGCAGGTCTGCTCCACAGATGTTCCTGCCTTTTCCGCTTCAGATGCAGTATCTAGGTGAAATGGGCTCTTAAAAATGGAATCAGAAAACATGTTAAACTTGTAGGTTAGCAATGTTGCCTATCTCACACATCTAACAACCATGGCCTATTATGCCTGTAGGTGCTACTTAGAACCACTAAAAAGATAAATAAGAGACCTGTGTAAGACAAGGACACTACATTAATCAATAAGAGGGCCTGTCTTAACACTATCCTGTTGAGGGAAATAAAACTGCTTCCCTTTTATCTTTATGTCAGCAAAAGACCAAAGGGAAGCCTACTTAAGGGAAATAGATTAACAGAAGCTTGAACCCTGGGTTTAAGGCATGCCCAATCTATGTCCTTACTTACGCCTGAGAGCCTTCTTCAGGAGATTAAAGTCCCTAGCAGGAGTAGACTACCCATATTGCTATGTCTAGTTTTGCTAAAAGGGCAAAATGAAGGCCATGCACCGAGCCGAAACCTATTCGATCGGGTATACATCTTTATACTTCATCCTCAGGCCCTAATACTCCTCTGAACAGAACTCTCCAAGTTCTTACTAAACAGGGCGATTCATTATCCCCTTCCTCCAGTGTCCCATAACCCTACAGGGCTTCAACCCTAGGAAATGGTTCTGGCATCCCTGAATGCAAGTGGTCAAGGTTTTCTGACATGTGGCAGCTGCAGCCCGAACTCCTGGCCCCTCCATGGAAAAGAAGGCTGAAATACAAAAGGTGATACATGCATTATTAATATCACAAATAAAATGATCATAGATTGTGGGCACGGCACAATAGATTTAGACAGAAAGGACACAAGTATAGACAACAATGTTGTGTGCCTGAGTGTGACTAGCTAAACCAATATATCAAATATGGGAAGAGACCCAAATCTGAACCTCAACGTAGACAAACAGTCCTCATAGTCTGGTTTTCTGATGTGCTGCCAAGACGTAAAAACATTAAGACTCAAGCAAACCCTAAATGCTGCGCATTTCTTTAGTGCAGCTAGCTAGGTCATAACTGATATATAAATACGGAAAGGACAGGAACCCCCTTTACTGTTGTGCTTTACCTATGTACAGCAAAACAAGGCTATAAATATAAAGACAGAAAGACCCAAACTTCTATGTTGTGTATTTCTGACAAACCACCAAATACAGTTATAAGATTAATATGAACACCAACTCCCGTGTTGTGCATTTCTGCTATGCCACAGGGAAAAATATGGAACACAAGACAATCCTTTCTGTCATGCACTTCTGTAGTGTAGTTCAGATAGAACCAACACTGAGAAAGGACACGAGCAACCTGCAGCATTGTGTTTTTCTGAAACAGAAAGCACCAACAAGCTTCAATCTTGAGTATTTCTGCTGTGCAACAACATAAAAGCAGACACTGAGGAAAAAGACAGACAGCCTTTACAGCTGCAATCTTTCTGGTCCGCTGCAAAATAAAACAATAACGCCATGATGAGTATTCCTGCTGTGTAGCAAAACCTCAATCAGAAGGGACAGATAAGTTTAGGGTTCCCACACCCGTGCGACCCAACCTGCGACTTGGGACTGCAAGACGCATGAGAAGTCATATACTATGGCTTCCAATGGGTACCATTTGTGTCTGTGCGACACCAGCAGTCCCTGATTCCTGGATCCACAGACCTCAAGATTACACAGGTCGCAGGGAAAAAAACAAAAACAAATAGCAATTTTCAGGTCGAACAAGTAAGGGGTCCCCAATGCTGTGACTCCCTGGAAGATTGCAGCCAACAAACCCCTGCTGTGTATCCCTAAGATGCAGAAAGGTAGATCCATGAGAAACACTGCTTAGCCTGATATACAAACGATAAGGCAGTAAATATAGGACATACAGGACACAAACATTCAATCTTTGTGTATGTCTGATGTGTAGTAATATACCAATACTGAGCAGAGAGGCCACCATCCTCAATGTGTCTCTCAGCTGAGCAGCAAAAACAAAATCAGAAAAAGACAAGCAACCTTCACTGCTGTGTCCTTTCTGATATGCAGCCAATAAGGCAGTATATGCAAGACATAAAAGGACAGACAACCTTCAATCTTGTATATGTCTGATGTGCAACAATATAACAATTCTGAATAGAGATAGCACATCCATATTGAAGCGATTTGGCCTTGCGACTCAACATGTCAAATCGCATGGCTAAAATCAGCACAACACCACTTTGTGGTGCTACATGGATTACCAAAGGCAGTATATGTACTACACCTGGCAGGGGTTCAATTTGTATTTCTGCTATGTAGCCCAACAAATTTGAACCATCAATTTTCACTGCTGCCTTTCTGATAAGGCAGTAATACAGGACACAAAACCTCACAGACCTTAATGCTGTACAAATCTGATGTGCAACAATAAAACACTATGAATAGAGATAGCACATCCATATTGAAATGATTTGTCATGCGACTCAACATGTCAAATCGCATGTTTAAACTCGGCAGCCATTGCTGTTAATAGCACTGTCTGAATCAGCACAGCGCCACGCAAATCAGGACCATCAGACTTCACTGCTGCCTTTCTGATAAGTAACCAACAAGGCAGTAAAACTGGACACAAAGCCCCACAGACAGACCTCAATCTTGTGTATGTCTGATGTGCAGCAATATAACCATTATGAGCAGAGATGTCACCAGACACAATGATGTGCATTTCTGCTGTGCAACACAAAACCAGAAAGTACAGACCACCTTCACTGTTGTATTTTTCTGATCTGTAGCCAAACAAAGCAGTACCTTTAGTATATAAAGGACAGCAAACAAGCTTCAGTGCAGTGCATTTCTGATGTACAGCAATATAGTCCTTATTAAGCAGAGATGTCACAAATCTCAATGTGTATTTCTGCTGTGCCACAAAAACATCCCAGCAAGCACAAACCTTCACTACTGAGGTCTACTGGTGTGCAGCCAATGAGGAGTCATGGTCTATCCCTTTATGAAATAACCAACAGGCAATTTATTTCATAGGCATAGCCTGGGCTGTAGATACTAAACCTTCACCACCAGAGAAGGAACAGATCCTAAAATGGTTGGACACCCTACTATTAGTAGTAGTTGTTGTCCTACCTTACCTCCATAGACTGAGCAAACGCTAGCCAGCACATATCCAGGTGGTGCTGATTAGCAACTAAAGTCTCAATGAGCCCAGCCCTAGAGACCAATTTAAGACCTCTCTAGAAGAGGTGGTTACCAGTTTAGCCTGGGAGGTAAATAGCTATTTGCAGGCTTCAAACAATCAATTATGTAGCTCTTGCATAGGTTTGCACAGAAAATCCTCAATTAAAAGGATGTAGGGAGCGATCTATGGTGAATCGCCTTTAGATCTGCCACTGAGTGGATTGTAGCCCAAACCAATAAAAAAAAAAAGTTTCTTCTTACCTCCTACACTATAATATAACCACAGTGTAAAGGTGGAGTGGGAGGTTGGAGCTTATGAAAGTTAACTATAGCAGGCAACCTCCAAAAGGAGGATCTGTGACAAGGGAACCCCTACTGTGCCACACAGTAGCTTGGTCTCTGCCCCTCCTTGAATGTTAGGTCAGCTTTTAAACATTGTGAAGCAACTTCAGATTCCTAGCAGCTGGGCTAATAGGGCCGGTAACCTAGTGCACCTGCTGACCAGGGGAGCTTCTGAATCCACCAACCACTGCCCAATTAATAACCTGTTCAGTGGTATACCTGGCCTGTAAGTAACTTTGTATCTACCAGGTCCCCTCTGTACGCTATATTCATCCCTACTAAATGTACCACAACTGGGCATGTAGGGAGAGGCTGGCAACCTACTGCTGCGATAACCACAGTGTCTCTGCTGTAAGAGGGAGCTGTGGCTGGTGGTTTTAGCAGTGGCGTCTGCGCTATTTGTATCCCGACCCCAAGTTCTGCACTGCACCAGTCAGTATATACACGGGGAAGGGGGAGCAATGGCCTACCTACCTCTTTCTCATCTGAAGTGGTTTAGGCACACTCGTTCCTCTGCACCACCTGTCCACCATACAGCTTCTCTGATGTAAGAGGGAGCTGTGGCTGGTGGTTTTAGCAGTGGCGTCTGCGCTATTTGTATCCCGACCCCAGGTTCTGCACTGCACCAGTCAGTATATACACGGGGAAGGGGGAGCAATGGCCTACCTACCTCTTTCTCATCTGAGGTGGTTTAGGCACACTCGTTCCTCTGCACCACCTGTCCACCATACAGCTTCTCTGATGTAAGAGGGGCTGCGGCTGGTGTTTTTAGCAGAAGCTTAAGGGCTATTTGAATCCAGACCCCAGGTGAGATCTCAAATGCCCAGGAACCCTCTGGCTGGAATTGGGGATTTTGCAGCTAAATTCCCACGGCAAAAGGAAAGTAAAGCACTCACCGTTGTCGTCTTCCTCTTTTTGCCACAGCCAGCGGGCTTGCTTTTCCATCCTTATGGTCCACACGCAAGGAGGATAGCCGCCAAAGTGCTTCCCCCCCCCAACTGCTGTCCCCATAGGGAGGTGCCAGGTTAGGCTGTGTCCTGCACTGTACCAGTCAGTCTATATACATGGGGGGGGGGGGGCAATGCCTTCCATTCCTCATTCCCATCTTCATATCTGAGGTGGTTAAGGCAGACATCCACCGTAGTAAACTGGTGCCTCCTCGCTCTAGAGAAAGGAGGATGTGGGCGCCTGCTCCTACTGACTCACAGCCTTCCCTCCTGGGTAAGAACGCCGCTGCCATTTTCCCGAAGTTTGAAAATGACGCGGTGCTTGTTGCCACGCCCTCTCCGGCAGCCCACGCGAGCTACCGGGGACCCAGGAGTCGGGGACAAGATCCCCCTGGAAAGAACCGATGGCCAGCACCCCCGTCTGAACAGCCACCTGTACAGGTAAGGAGGGGGAGACAGGATAATGGCCCCTGAAGTTCTGGGTACACCACTGTACCCAGGGTCCTTCAGCTCTCAGGGGGGCTCTTCCAATTTCTGCTGCCCGACCTGAGGAAAAGATAGGGGAACCCCCCAGGAAGGACAAGAATATCCTACCAGACCCAGAGGCTTCCCAGGCTTGTGGTCCGGCTCCCAGGGGGAGACCACCAGCCCCAGGCTTCGGGTCATTTGGAAAAAAACAAACAGTTTCGCTGTGTAGGGAGAAACACAATCAAAAACTGAGGATCAAGGGGAAGGGTGGGGACTTAAAACAGCTGTCGATTGATTGTGTTTCCTGTGGGGAGGAGCCTCTCATCTCTCAGGTGTGCCGTCCTGGAAGATGACTTGAGAAAAAATGATAAAGATGTCATCTGGGTACAGGGTGTAGCAAGACCGCGCCATTGTCAGTCAAAGTGCTGAAATCAGAAAATTGGCCTGGGCAGGAAGTGGGGTGAAAATACCCCGGTAGGCAAAGTGGGGTAAAAAAACAGGTCCTTTTGTAATTGATGACAACAAAACGTCTCCAGGAAAAGCCGCCCCCAACCGGGCGACATAAATGTGGTGAAGTGAAGTGATAATAACCGGGAAAAATCTAGAAGAACATTTTGTAACTATTTTTAGGTTATTTGGCAAAACGTTCTTCATCTCCCAATCCGCCCCCAAAACGTTTCGACTTTTGTGACAAAATGTTAACAAATAGAAAGAATTTTGATCCTTCAATATTTTATCTCATCAGTTAAAAAAAACAAAAACAAAAAAAAACTCCATTATAAGCCAATCGGGGCGTAAAACATGTGAGCCCCAAAAATAAAGTCACGGAGGAGGAAGTGTGCGGCGCCCTCCGCATCGCGCCGCTCCCGGGCCATGAATAGAATTGTTATTTTCCTGTTGACCGGCGATACAATTTAAATGGAAAAAAAAAAACAACAAACAAATGTTTGCGGAGCTCCGTCCTGCTTCTCGTCAATAAGCGCAGGAAGCGGCCAATGGAACGGCGGCGGTCTCCGAGGAGCGGGGATAATGCCGCGTCCCCTGATCCCGGAGGAATGAGAAGCAATCGCACCGACCATGGAGGAAATCCTCCGCCGCTCATAATGTTCGGGAAACGAAAATTCAGGTCAGGTGACTGCGCTAAAACAATAATAGCGCGCGGGACGGTTTATTTTGTGTTTATTGAGTTCTGTTGTTTATTTAAACTCCAGACAACGGGGGGAAAAATAATGAATTGGTGTCCAGGAAAGTCGGCATTGTGCTCAGAAGAGAGACAGAAAGTCAACTAAAAATAAAATATCAGATCTAAAAAAGACACAAATGAAGACACTTCAGTGTTGATGAATGCATTACTGAATATCTTCTGTTCCATAGGCGGCTCCATGCATTGATATGCTTGCTGACTCAGCGCCATCCACAGGCAGCTTTACTCTTCAATAGACGCAGAAGAATCCAATGCGATTTTGCTTTAGATGAAGATAGTATAGAGGGTGGGGGGGGGGGTTGGGGGTGTATTGGATTACATTTCACGGAGGTCCGATCAGTAAAATGTTCTTCCAAGAGAGGCCCGAATCGCATGTTTGCCCACACATCACAACCCCCCCCCCCTTCTCCTCCTATATCACAATCCCGTTCTTACATCACTGTCCTCTGCCCCTTCACACCACCCCCACCATAGTGTCCTCTGCCCCTTCACACCACCCCCACCATAGTGTCCTCTGCCCCTTCACACCACCCCCACCATAGTGTCCTCTGCCCCTTCACACCACCCCCACCATAGTGTCCTCTGCCCCCCCCCCCCCCTCACAGTACTGTCCTCTGCCCCTTCACATCACCCCCACAGTAGTGTCCTCTGCCCCTTCACACCACCCCCACCATAGTGTCCTCTGCCCCTTCACACCACCCCCACCATAGTGTCCTCTGCCCCTTCACATCACCCCCCACCATAGGGTCCTCTGCCCCCCCCCCCCTCACAGTAGTGTCCTCTGCCCCTTCACACCACCCCCACCATAGTGTCCTCTGCCCCTTCACACCACCCCCACCATAGTGTCCTCTGCCCCTTCACACCACCCCCACCATAGTGTCCTCTGCCCCCCCCCCCCCCCTCACAGTACTGTCCTCTGCCCCTTCACATCACCCCCACAGTAGTGTCCTCTGCCCCTTCACATCACCCCCCACCATAGGGTCCTCTGCCCCTTCACACCACCCCCACAGTACTGCCCTCTGCCCCTTCACATCACCCCCCACCATAGGGTCCTCTGCCCCTTCACATCACCCCCCACCATAGGGTCCTCTGCCCCTTCACATCACCCCCCACCATAGGGTCCTCTGCCCCTTCACACCACCCCCACCATAGTGTCCTCTGCCCCCCCCCCCCTCACAGTACTGTCCTCTGCCCCTTAACATCACCCCCCACCATAGTGTCCTCTGCCCCCCCCCTCACAGTACTGTCCTCTGCCCCTTAACATCACCCCCCACCATAGTGTCCTCTGCCCCTTCACATCACCCCCACAGTAGTGTCCTCTGCCCCCCCTCACACCACCCCCACAGTACTGCCCTCTGCCCCTTCACATCACCCCCCACCATAGGGTCATCTGCCCCTTCACATCACCCCCCACCATAGGGTCATCTGCCCCTCTTACATCACCCATCACACACATAGTACTGCCCTCTGCCTCTTCACACCCCCCCCCCCCCACAGTAGTGTCCTCTGCCCCTTCACATCAACTGCCCCACAGTACTGCCCTCTGCCCCTCTCATATTACCCCCCCCCCCCCCCACAGTAGTGTCCTCTGCCCCTCATACATCACCCCCCCCCCCACACACACACACACACAATACTGCCCTCTGCCCCTCCACATCACCCCCACAGTACTGCCCTCTGCCTCTTCACCCCCCCCCCCACAGTAGTGTCCTCTGCCCCTTCACATCAACTGCCCCACAGTACTGCCCTCTGCCCCTCTCATATTACCCCCCCCCACAGTAGTGTCCTCTGCCCCTCATACATCACCCCCCCCCCACACACAGTACTGCCCTCTGCCCCTCCACATCACCCCCACAGTACTGCCCTCTGCCCCTCTCATATTACCCCCCCCCCCCACAGTAGTGTCCTCTGACCCTCATACATCACCCCCCCCCCCACACACACAGTACTGCCCTCTGCCCCTCTCATATTACCCCCCCCCACAGTAGTGTCCTCTGACCCTCATACATCACCCCCCCCCCACACACACACAGTACTGCCCTCTGCCCCTCTCATATTACCCCCCCCCCCAGTAGTGTCCTCTGACCCTCATCCATCACACCCGCGCACACAGTACTGCGTACTGCCCTCTGTCCCTCCACATCACCCCCACAGTACTGCCCTCTGCCTCTCTCATATTACCCCCCCCCACCCCCCACATTAGTGTCCTCTACCCCTCTTACATAACCCCCGCCCCCACACACAGTACTGCCCTCTGCCTCTCAGAGCGGTCCTAGCAACCAATCATCTGCTAGTTAATATACAAAGTTCTCTCTCGGGCAGCTCCCACCCTCCTTACACTGCTACTGTGACTCCCAATCTGTCCAACCTCCCGCTCTCCGGGCGGAGTCTATCATACCTCCCAACATTTAGAGATGGGAATGAGGGACACCTACTAACAAATGTATGTAGGCATAGGACACGCCCCCCGCCACACCCCCTTAAGGGAGAATTAACCCCCAAAAAAGGTTAATGAAATCCACAAGGGCTTTTTTTTTTACCACTACTATTCCTTTATATCGGCTTTACAAATTTACAAATGTAGCAATTTAGAAATTGTAAGAAAGGTTTAGCTCTGGGGAACACTTTTTGAAAGCTAAAAAGTGCATTTTATATACAACTATAGAGATCAGACCAAAATGAGGGACAACTGAGAGGGACAGAGGGACATTTCTCCAAATCAGGGACAGCCCCTCGAAATCCGGGACAGTATGGTCTAGGATAGGGGTCTCCAAACTTTCTAAACAAAGGGCCAGTTTACTGTCCTTCAGACATTAGGGGGGGCGGACTGTGGTCAGTGGTAATAGAAAACGCCCCAGTGTCAGTAAACAATGCCCCGTCATCAGTTTTAGTGGGAGGAATGGTGCCCCATTGTTGGCATCAGTGGGAGGAATGGTCTCCCTATTGTTGGCATCAGTGGGAGGAATGGTCTCCTATTGTTGGCATCAGTGGGAGGAATGGTCTCCTATTGTTGGCATCAGTGGGAGGAATGGTCTCCTATTGTTGGCATCAGTGGGAGGAATGGTCTCCTATTGTTGGCATCAGTAGGAGGAATGGTCTCCCATTGTTGGCATCAGTGGGAGGAATGGTGCCCCATTGTTGGCATCAGTGGGAGGAATGGCGCTCCATTGTTTTCATCAGTGGGAGGAATGGTGCCCCATTGTTGGCATCAGTGGGAGGAATGGCGCCCCATTGTTGGCATCAGTGGGAGGAATGGTCTCCCATTGTTGGCATCAGTGGGAGGAATGGCGCCCCATTGTTGGCATCAGTGGGAGGAATGGTCTCCCATTGTTGGCATCAGTGGGAGGAATAGCGCTCCATTGTTTTCATCAGTGGGAGGAATGGTGCCCCATTGTTGGCATCAGTGGGAGGAATGGCACTCCATTGTTTTCATCAGTGGGAGGAATGGTGCCCCATTGTTTTCATCAGTGGGAGGAATGGCGCTCCATTGTTTTCATCAGTGGGAGGAATGGTGCCCCATTGTTGGCATCAGTGGGAGGAATGGCACTCCATTGTTTTCATCAGTGGGAGGAATGGTGCCCCATTGTTTTCATCAGTGGGAGGAATGGCGCTCCATTGTTTTCATCAGTGGGAGGAATGGTGCCCCATTGTTGGCATCAGTGGGAGGAATGGCGCCCCATTGTTGGCATCAGTGGGAGGAATGGTGCCCCATTGTTGGCATCAGTGGGAGGAATGGCGCCCCATTGTTGGCATCAGTGGGAGGAATGGTGCCCCATTGTTGGTGTCAGTGGATGGAATAGTGCCTCAAGGGCCAGATAAAGGCAAGCAAAGGGCCACATTCGGCCCCCAGGCCATAGTTCGGAGACCACTGGTCTAGGGGAAGGAAGGGACGGTGACTCGGTCAGGATCCAGGCCGGGGCCCGCCATTTAGTGATGCCTGGCATAGAGGAGATCTCTCCACTTTTTTTTTAAGTGTAAGAAGACAATGGGGTTGAATTAATAAAACTGGAGAGTGCAAAGCCCGGTGCAGCTCTGCAGAGAAATCAATCAGCCTCCATATTTTTTTGTCAAAACTTAATTAAACAAGCCGAAGTTTGAAGCTGATTGGCTACCATGCAGAGCTGCACCGGATTTTGCACTCTCTAGTTTTAGTAAATTGACCCCCAATGACTTTCCTAAGCCATGTCTCTGCGAAGAGCTAAGAGTGACTGAAGGGACATGAAAGAATCAAACTGGACTGAACTAACTAGCACTAAACAGGAGGGAAGGACTGAGGGAGATCCCAAATCACATAAGAAAAAGGTTGTGGTGGCCCTAAACCACCATTAGATATCACCACATATCTGAACAATATAAACCTGATACAGTTTGGTACAACAGAAAAAAAATACATAGAGTTGGAACAGAGGAACGTGTATTTTTTTATTGGCAATCAGTGTAGGTACCTGAAGTGGACTTAGTATCAGCTGCCTCCCTGTACAGCAGGTCCGGAATGTGGGAGGTAAAAGCAGCACAAGGAGCCAATCAGAACACGTACTGGCAAGGAGCATGCTGATAGGAGGAGAGAGCGGAGTGACGGAGAGAGGAGCTCATCGCATTGGTGTTTATCCTTGATTGTCTGGGCTCATAGGAGGAGGTGGGTTAAATCATTCAACCTGGAGAAGATCCAATGACTGATGGTGGAGAAAGGAGGCCGTCCCTGGCCTCTGGGGAGAGTAAGATCCGCTTTAAAACAGAGGAATGAGTGAAGAATTAAAAAAAATAAAAAGAATTAAAAAAAAATAAAAAAATCTTCCAGCAGATGGGTTTTAATGTCTTCATTTTATTAAATAAGTGTCTTTGCTGCAGTCTTGTGCCTTACTTAGGTTGCCATCTGTCCGGGATTCACCCGGACAGTTCGGATTTGGAATCATGCGTCCAGGTTTCAGACTGCCTGAAACCCGGACACATTATTCAGACTGGACTATGACTTCCCAGCAGGGTTGCTGACTGCCCAAAGAGAGGCACTAACCTAACAACCCCCCCCACACACACATGCAGGAGAGGAGAGAGGGCTCAATCTGCTCCACTTCATCCCCACCCCACCCCTCTGTGTCTCCCCACACTCCAATCTCTGGCGCTTGGGGGGCTAGAAATTTAAATTTCAGCAGCCTCAGATACATCAGATACATCTGGATGCTGACTGCCAAGGGGTGAGTGAGCTTACCATCCATCCCTGTCTGTGACTGAAGTCTCCCCCCCTTCTCTCTCCTGTCTCTGAGTGGGTACACTAATGTAAATCAGGGTTCTCAGAGCACCCCTTACATCAGAGTTCCCTTTACACCAGAGGCCACAGTGTTCCTCCTTACATCAGAGTTCTCAGTGTTCCCCCCTTATGTCAGAGTCCCCAGAGTTCTCCCTTACATCAGAGTCTGCAGAGCCCCCCTTATAGTGTAAGGGAACTCTGCAAGTTCAGATGTAAAAAGGGGAATTAAGTGGATTCAGATGTAAAGGGGGAACTCTGTGGACTCTGATGAAAGGGGGGACTCTTGTTATAAATGTCATATGATTAGAAATGTTATTTAATAGCAAAATATGTACGGTTTATACTATAAAAAAAAAAAAAAATTGCTGTGCGCTGCTAAAGTGTTTGGATTTGACTTGAAGAAAAGGTGGCAACCCGAGCCTCATTGGAGAGACGTCCTATCAACTTCCTGTCATACAGGAAGTGCGGGAAAATCTCCCCAATGGGGACACTGAATAAAACCTGAATAAAACTAAGAAAAAAAAAAAAAACTGATGGCGCTTTGTCCCTTTATTTATTTATTCATTTTATAACACTGACTGACATTTTTTTTTTCCAGGAGACGTTTCACAATTCCGGGTCAGATCAATGAGCCAAAAACAAAAATTCCCTCCAGACGAGACACAAGCGAATGATTTCTGCTGCTTCGGGCTCCATTCTAAGGCCGCGTACACACGGGGCGGACTGTTCGCCCAACTAAGTTCGTCAAACAATCCGACAAACAGTCCGCTCAAAATTTGAATGAACGGACTGAATGAACGGGACTGAATGAACGGACTGTGACCACACACGATGAGCAGACAGTCCGCTGAAAGCGTGCGCGATGACGTGTACGGCACGTACGACGGGACTAGAAAAACGACGTCCAATACACTGCAATGCAACCTTCGGCCGTGTAAACCCTTTCTGAGCATGCGCCATACTTAGTCCGTCCAACTTGCCTACACACGAGCGGACTGTCCACTGAAACCAAGTTTGGACGGACAAAACCAAGTTTGAACGGACTGTCTTACGGAAATTCGGAAAAACTTTGTTCGTCAGATTGTCCGCTGAAAAAGTCCGCTGAAACTGTCCGCTGAAGCCCACACACGAGCGGATTGTCCGCTGAAACACGGTTCAGCGGACTAAGTTGGGCGAACAGTCCGCCTTAGGCCGCGTACACCACGCGGACTGTTCGCCCAACTTTGTCCGTCAAACAGTTTCAGCAAACAGTCCGCTCAAAATTAGCATGGACGGACATGGCCACACACGACGAACGAACAGTTTGCTGAAACCGTGCGCGATGACGTGAACGGCACGTACGACGGGACGAAAAATACGACATCCTATACATTGCATTATAACTTTCGGCGTGTAAATCCTTTCTGAGCATGCGCGCAACTTAGTTTGACGAACAAGCCTACACACGGGCGGACTGTTCGCTCAAACAAGGTTTCAGCGGACAGTTTTACGGAATTTCCGAAAAACCTTGTTCAGCGGACTGTCCGCTGAAACTGTCCGCTGAAAGCCCACACACGAGCGGACTGTCCGCCCAAACACTGTTCAGCGGACTAAGTTGGGCGAACAGTCCGCGCGTGTGTACGCGGCCTCAGTCTTTTCTGTCTGTGAGAAGGTGACAGGTTCAGTGTGAGGACACAACGCCCCCCCCGAAACCCCTCCCCCTCCCCGATCACCCCGACCCCCCCCCCCCATCACCCCCCTGTGCTCCAAGCAACCTGAAGAGTAAAAGGGAGTATTCCATCTGCTGGGGTCACACCGAATCACCGAGCGTCACAAATCAAACCCCCCCCCCCCCCCGACACCTTCCATATATCTCTCCTACAAATCGGCTTCCCTATTCCAAGACAGGAGATCTCTGCATGTGAAAGAGAAATTCTCATCCTTTAGATTTACTTCACTTTTTCTTGTTTTTGTTACAACATTTGATTCAATTTGCTTTAAACATCTTTTCTTCCCTTCTTCATTCTTTCTGTCCGCCCTTTTTTCTTTCTTTCTTTCTTCGGAAGAGCATACAGACGAGCGATTTTCCCGATAAGAATTGGTTCCGTCAGAAAGATCGGAACATACGACGAAAAGCTTCCGTCTGACTTTTTCTGTCGGAACATTCCGCTCCTGTGTACCGGGATCAGCGATCTTCTGTGTTTTCTTTCTTTTCCTGATTTATTTTCTTTCATTATTTCTGTCTGTCCTTCTTTATTTCCTTCTTTCTCTTATGTCGCGTACACAGGATCGGACTATCCGGCGGACTCTCCGCCCGTGTGTGGGCTCTGACTTTTTCTTTCCAAAAGTCCGGCGGATTTAGAAAGAAGTTTTGACTCAAAATTGTCCGCTGGACTCGGCAGTCTGGTGGACAATCTGCCCGTCTGTGCACTTATGAAATGAACGAACTTGCCCACACACACGGAGAAAAGTCCGTTCATTTTGAACGCGGCTCCAGGTAGACGGGACTAGCGAAGGAAGTCAATCTCACCGCCTCTATCAGTGAGATTGACACCTTGCTGGCCCCACACCTGGTATGGAGTTAAAGGGGAACCATGGGGACAAGCAAGCACCCCCCCCCCTCCTGAGCCGTACCATGCCGCGTGCCCTCAACATGGGGGGTGCCTCTTCCCGACAACCCTGGCCGTTTGTTGTCGGGGGCTGTGGGAGGGGGGCTTATCGGAATCCGGGAGCCCCCTTTAATAAGGGGGCCCACAGATACCGGCCCCCAGCCCTATGTGAATGAGTATGGGATACGATGTACCCCTAACCATTCACCTGGTGAAAAAAAAGTGTAAATCAAAAAGCATAACACTGGTTTTTCAAATAATTTATTAGACAGCTCCGGTGGTCTTCTCTTTTTCTGTCTTGGGGGGTCTTCTGGGGTCTTGTTCCGCTCTTCGGTTCTTCTTGCCGGGCCTCCGCTATATTCTTATAGCTCTTTTACTAGCGGTGGCCCGGTCTTCTGTCGCTGCCGCCTTCTCTTCTTCTCTTCTTCTTCTTCTTCTCCTCCTCCTTCTTCCTTTCCGATGTTGACACAACGCTCTCTCTGGCCGCAAAGGCAGGGACGCGTTGTGAAGTGACTTATATAGGGACAAGGGGCGGGTCATCGGGTGATGTCACATGGTGACCCTCGCCCCTTATGATGTCACAGTCCCAGCATCCTCCGGGGCTATGGCATCATAAAGGGCGGGGTCACCATGTGACATCACCCGATGACCCGCCCCTTGTCCCTATATAAGTCAGTTCACAACGCGTCCCTGCCTTTGCAGCCAGAGAGAGCGTTGTGTCAACATCGCAAGGAAGAAGAAGAGAAGAAGGTGGCGGCAGCGATGACAACAACAGAAGACCGGGCCACCGCTAGTAAAAGAGCTATAAGAAGATAGCGGAGGCCCGGCAAGAAGAACCGAAGAGCGGGACAAGACCCCAGAAGAGCGGGACAAGACCCCGAAGTTGGAAGAAGACCCCCGGACGGCGGCGGCAATGAGGAAGAAGGAAGCCGGGCTCCTCCTCTAGTAAAAGAGCTAGCAAAAGAGCAGAAGATAGCGGAGGAGTCCGGCGAGAAGACCCCCCAAGACGGAGGAAGAGAAGACCACCAGAGCTGTCTAATAAATTATTTGAAAAACCTGTGTTGTGTTTTTTTATTTACAATTTTTTCACCAGGTGAATGGGTAGGGGTACATCGTACCACATACTCATTCACATAGGGTGGGGGGCCGGTATCTAGGGGCCCCCTTATTAAAGGGGGCTCCCGGATTCCGATAAGCCCCCGCCCGCATACCCCAACAACCAACGGCCAGGCTTGTCGGGAAGAGGCCCTTGTCCTCATCAACGTGGGGACAAGGTGCTTTGGGGTGGGGGGGCCGCAGGGCCCCCCTTTCCCCAAAGCACCGCCCCATTTTGAGGGCTTGTGGCCTGGTACGGCTCAGGGGGGAGGGCGCTCACTCATCCCCACCCCCTTTCCTGACCGGCCGGGCTGCCTGCTCAGATAAGGGTCTGCTATGGACTTTAGGGGGGACCCCACACCGTTTTTTTGGCGTAGGGCTTCCCCTTTAAATCCATACCAGGTGTGGGGCCAGCAAGGTGTCAATCTCGACAATGGAGGCAGCGACATTGACTTCCTTCGCTAGTCCCTTTTACCTGGAGTCATGTTCAAAATGAACAGACTTTACTCCGTGTGTGGGCAAGTCCATTCATTTCAAAAGTCCAGCGGACTCCCGCCATAGTCCGGCGGATTATCCGCAGGACCTAGTCCACCGGAAAAATCCGGTCGTGTGTGGGCAGGTCCGCTCATTTGGAAAGTCCGGTGGACCTCCGCTGCAAAGTCCGGCAGGTTGTCCGCTGGACTAAATCCGCCGGATAGTCCTATCGTGTGTACGCGGCATTAGTTATCTCCTTCTCTCTCTCTCTCTCTATTTCTTTCCCTGACCTTTGCCTTTCCTGCTTTCTGCCTGTCCTTTATTTCCTTCTTTCTCTCTCTCTCTTTGTTTCTTTCTCTCTCTTTCTCTATTTATCTCTCTTAGTGATCTCCTATTCTTTTTTCCTTGCTCTATCTTTCTCTCTCTCTTTTTCCTTCTCTCTTTCTTTATCTCTCTTGCTCTCTTTTTTTTTCTTTCCCTGATCTTTTTTTCTTTCATTATTTCTCATTGATCACCTATTATTTTTTTCTTGCTCCCTCTCGCTCTCCCTCCCTCACTCTTTCTTTATTTCCCTGACTTTTATCTTCCATTCTGTCTGTCCTTCTTTATTTCCTTCTTTCTCTTAGTGATCTCCTATTCTTTCTTTCTTTCTTCCTCTCTTTCTTCCCCCCCCCCCCCCCCCTCTCTCTCTCTCTCTCTCTTTCCCTGACCCTTTTCTTTCATTATTTCTGTCTGTCCTTCTTTCTCTTATTGATCACCTATTTTTTTTTCTTGCTCTCTCTCTCTCTTTCTTTCTTTCCGTGACCTTTATCTTCCATTGTGTCTGTCCTTTATTTCCTTATTTCTCTTAGTGATCTCCTATTCTCTCTTTCTTTCTTTCTCTCTCTGTCTCCCTCCCTTCTCCCTCTTTCTTCTCATTTCCTTCTTTCTTCCTTTCTTTCTTTCTTTGTCTCCCTCCCTTCCCCCTCTTTCTTCAGTTCCTTCTTTCTTTCTTTCTTTCTTTCTTTCTTTCTTTCTTTCTTTCTTTCTTTCTTTCTTTCTTTCTTTCTTCCTTTCTTCCTTTCTTCCTTTCTTTCCTTCTCTCTATCTATCCCCCCCCCCCCTGTCTTTCTTAATTTCCTTCTTTCTTGCTCCCGCTCTTTCTTTCTTTCACTGACCCTTTTCGTCCATTCTGTCTGTCCTTCTTTTTTTCTTTCTTTTACTTAAGCCCCGTACACACGAGAGGACTTATGTCCGACAGACTTCCGAAGGAGTTCTGCCGGAGTTCTGCTGGAGTTCCGACAGAGTTCTGACGGACTTTTCAACTGAGCGGACATGGCCACACACAATCACACTAAACTCCGACGGATTCGAACGTGATGACGTACGACTGGACTCGAATAAGGAAGTTCATAGCCAGTAGCCAATAGCTGCCCTAGCGTCGGTTTTAGTCTGTCGGAGTAGCATACACACGAGCAAATTTTTCGAAGGGACCGGGTCCGGCGGAGTTCCCTCGGAAAAATTTGAAGCATGTTCCATATTCTAAAGTCCGTCAGACTTTGGCGAATCAAAAGTCCGTTGCAGCCCACACACGATCGAATAGTCTGACGGACTCAGTCCGTCGGACTTTGGATGTTGAAAAGTCCGCTCGTGTGTACGCGGCATTAGTGATCTCCTCTTTCCTTCTCTTTCTTTCTTTATCTCATTCTTTCTCTCTTATTTTTTTCCCCTTTCTCTCTCTTCTTTCTTCCTTTTTCTTTCTTTCTCCTGGTGTAAAATAATACTTAATTCCTGCTGTTTTTTCATTATATTATTGCCCTGACATAACCAAGTCTGTACAAATATGACATTACATTTATTATGTTTTAACAATGTACCAATCTAAGATTACATTTAGAAGTTGTTGGGTGTGTTGTTGCAGAGTGACCCTGTCGGGTGAGATGTATACGAGTTCAGCATCCTGTAATATCTGACACAGGATTCGTCTAATATAACTTGACAGCTACAAAGCCTCGGGTGTGATGTACCGCTGGGCCGCCCAGCCGAGCCGACAACACGCTCCATGCTGTAACGTCTTCCTTGCTCAGCGGTCCTTCCTCCTGCGGTCTCTATGTACATGGGACATTCTGCGCTGGAATTTATTCCAAACTATTACTTTTCTGACAGCGTGGTCCAAACACCTGGGCGGATTTCTAGAAATGGAATGGCGAAGCATTGCAGGAATGTTAAGTGTGTCATAAGAAGGCAATTTAATAGCGTGACACGGCAAAACGCAAACATACTCTGTGTAATATTTCCCAGATTTACACAAACCCTCAGAATGTTCTTAATTCCAGAGCGGAATCTGAATGCAAGAAATTAAAAAGAAAAAAGAATAAAGTAAAAGAGCATCTAAACCAATGAACAAAAAAAATGTATCCCAGTCCTGGTAGCTGCATTAGTTTGCTAGTTACAGGCTTTTTTTTTTATTGTCACTTTATTTTCACCTGGGGATCTTGCCAGTAATACATGTCTTTCTGTTGGGGGACAACACAACATATATGTATATTGCCAGCATCACTGCTATGTGTTGGGAACACCCAATCATGTGTTTCCGGCACTGTGGCCAAACCTATGTTGCAGTGTAAGCTGGTGCTATGACCACAGCCCCAAGCTTCCTGTGCCAGGGTGGCTCCTTTCTCTTACAGCATCCTATGGAGCAACCCTGCATGCAGGGACTAGAGTGGTGTCTCCCTACACTATGTGTATCAATAGAAACACACAGACCTGTAGCCTAGGATAAAATGGCTTTCTCCTTCTCCTCCTACTACCTCCTCCTCCTCCTTTCTTCAAGCAGACTGACTGTAGACTGCACTGTTCACTGTTAACACTTTCCTGTGAAGACTGGTAGCACCCCCCCCCCCCCCTATGTAGTCTCACTCTCCACCCCAACGTCCCTGAAAACAAACAAACACACATAGACTTATCTCAAAAAACTTTAATGATGTAAACATAAAGAACTGGTCCATACTTACTGATTGGTCCAGGCTCACTGATTGGTTGCTAGAGGTTACTGTGCATTCTTACAGCTCTCTGATTGGTTGCTAGAGGCTACTCCATATCCTTACCACTTGCCGATTGGTTGCTAAAGGTTACTGTACATTACTGCTGCTCATTGATTAGTTGCTAGAGGTTACTGCACATCATTACTGCTAACTGATTGGTTGCTAGAGGTTACTGCACATTATTACTGCTCATTGATTGGTCGCTAGAGGTTACTGCACATCATTACTGCTAACTGCTTGCTGGAGGTCACTGCACATCATTACTGCCCACTGATTGGTTTCTGAAGGTTACAGCACATTATTACTGCTCAATGATTGGTTGCTAGACGTTACTGCAGATCACTACTGTTCACTGATTGGTTGCTAGATGTTACTGCACATCCTTACCACTTACCAATTGGTTGCTAAAGGTTACTGCACATTTTTACTGCTCATTGATTGCTTGCTAGAGGATACTGCACATCGTTATTGCTCACTGATTGGTTGCTAGAGATTACAGCAGAACACTACTGTTCACTGATTGGTTGCTAGAGGTCACTGCACATCATTACAGCTCACTGGTTGGTTGCTAGAGGATACTGCACATTATTACTACTCACTGATTGGTTGCTAGTGGTTACTGCACATCATCATTGCTCACTGATTGGTTGCTAGAGATTACAGAAGATCCCTACTGTTCATTGATTTTTTGCTAGAAATTACTGCACATCATTACCGCACCACTGATTGGTTGCTGAAGGTTACAGCACATCATCTCCTTACTGCCTGCACACCATGGACTGCAGAGGAGTAGGGACCCACCAATAGACAGAAAACTCCTAGAACTTCTTATTAGCAATAATCAGAGCAGAGCACACACAGCTATGAAGGTTAACTGACTGCAGGTAGGAACAGAGCCCAAAGTAAGCAGCATCCCAGAGGATGGGCTGCCAGGAATAAATGACTAGTCATGCTGCCTGCAGTAGAAGTACTGGCCGGAAATAGAGACGTCATACAGGACAAATGAGACTTACACAAAGTTTGTCCTCCTGGTGTAGCTTGTTGTCGGGTGTCCAGAGGCAGCCAGCAACTTTCTCTCTTCCACCATCACCTTCCCTCCTCACTGCCAGCTCAACCCACACAAGTCAGAGCAACCCCTGCCAGGCACAGTAGCAACCTGGATCCCCACCCTCTGCTCCACCAACATTTGTTGCGGCCACCCTGCTATCTGAGCAAGGCCACCACACTCATTGGCCCTTCAGGTTTTCCTTCTACCATTGGTCTGCTGCTGATTTGTCAGCATGCTGTAGACTCCCAGGATCAAAGCTGCATGGGTTGTGTGTCCGCATATTGCAGAGTGAGTGCTAGGAAGCAAAATTCTGGCAGGATGAACAGGTATTTATTTTTATTGTCATGAACAGATGCACTGCAAGTACCACCAGGTCCCTGATTTCAAGTGTAGAGTAGCCTACCCTTAGGTAGGCTACTAGGAAGGTTAGGTCAATTTAGTTCTTTTGGCTCCCCTATAAACAGTGGAGCAGTTTGTGATTACTTTCTGCTATTCTGAGCATCACAGGCTTCAGGTTTGATTGCTTCCCCCTGTCTTCTAGAGGGTTCCAGAATATAGTGGGTTGGAAGTAGTCAAATCAGCTGCCTGACTATTTATGTTGTCTCAGCCAATCCCCGGGGGAAGGTGCCCAGTAGGTGGTTGAGGCCTCCATATTTTTGTCTGAGGTTTGGGGAGGCCCTGTTCTTGTCCAGGAGGAAAAGTTTCCATCCTGCAGGGCTTCTGTCCTTCTGGACAGCCCAGCTGAAGTTTTAAATGTGCTCATCGAGGTCCCAGCTATGCTAGAGCCGGGGGGCTGTTTTTCTGAAGATCTCTTGAACGGATTGAGGGATTTCACTGAGGATCTGGTTTGGAGAGTTCACAGTAGAAATGTCTGACTGATATTGGAAGGAGGCCTCCAAGTATCCAGGGACATACCTGAGTACAGACCTTAATGTAGGACCCTGGTGACTGGTTGCTGCTACTATCCCCTGTGCATCAGAGCTTGGGCTGGGGCATTCCTTATGGTGCATCAGTGCTGTGCATTTCCTTAGCTTCTGCTAGAGGGACTGCTCTAATAAGTAATGTCAAGAGTGTCCTCTTATAACTATTAATGGATCCCACAGCTCCCTGTGCCCTATCTAAGTTTATTCAGCAATAAATAAAAGGTAAAAAAGCAACCCCTAGACTGAAAAAGTTGATGTTTGCCTGGCTGCCGTTGCACTAATCTGGGAGAGCAACCTGTGGCAAACCATTTGTTTGAGAAGTCCACTCAATCCTTCAGAAGTAAAGCCTTGCGCACACCAGGGGCGGATCCAGGGGGGGGGGCAACGGGTCAATTGCCCCCTCTGAGAATACTGGCAGCTGATGACAGCAAAGCCGGTTCCGCGGGTCCAATCGCGGCCGGTTCCGCGGGTACCAGCGGGCCGGTTCCGCGGGTCCAATCGCGGCCGGTTCCGCGGGTACCAGCGGGCCGGTTCCGCGGGTCCAATCGCGGTCGGTTCCGCGGGTACCCGCGCGGCCGGTTCCGCGGGTACCCGCGCTGAGTGGATGGGTGAGGGGGGGGGCAGCTGGGCAGCTTAGGAGGGCTGCTGGCCAGTCAGGAAGCCAACAGGCAGGGGAGCAGGGAGATGACATCATCTCTCACTGCCCTGCATCCCTCCAGTCCTGCCCTCACTGTGTAGAGGAAGCTGTGTGCAGCAGAGAGATTGCATCATCTCTCTGCTGCCTATCTTCACTCTGGGACCCAACAAAAGACCACCTTAGCAGAAAAGTGACACAGTAGGTGACAATCCGCAATGTGTGGCAGACTACGTGGCAAGTGGCAATCCGCAATGTGTGGCAGACTACGTGGCAAGTGGCAATCCACAATGTGTGGCAGACTACGTGGCAAGTGGCAATTCGCAATGTGTGGCAGGTGATGTGGCAAGTGACAATCCGCAATGTGTGGCAGGAGACGTGGCAAGTGACAATCCGCAATGTGTGGCAGGTGACGTGGCAAGTGACAATCCGCAATGTGTGGCAGGTGATGTGGCAAGCGACAATCCGCAATGTGTGGCAGGTGACGTGGCAAGTGGCAATCCGCAATGTGTGGCAGGTGACGTGGCAAGTGACAATCCGCAATGTGTGGCAGGCTACGTGGCAAGTGGCAATCTGCAATGTGTGGCAGGCAACGTGGCAAGTGACAATCCGCAATGTGTGGCAGGTGACGTGGCAAGTGACAATCCGCAATGTGTGGCAGGTGACGTGGAAAGTGACAATCCGCAATGTGTGGCAGGCTACGTGGCAAGTGGCAATCCGCAATGTGTGGCAGGCAACGTGGCAAGTGACAATCCGCAATGTGTGGCAGGTGACGTGGCAAGTGGCAATCCGCAATGTGTGGCAGGCAACGTGGCAAGTGACAATCCGCAATGTGTGGCAGGTGACGTGGCAAGTGACAATCCCCAATGTGTGGCAGGTGACGTGGCAAGTGGCAATCCACAATGTGTGTCAGGCAACGTGGCAAGTGACAATCCGCAATGTGTGGCAGGTGACGTGGCAAGTGGCAATCCGCAATGTGTGGCAGGCTACGTGGCAATCCGCATCTGGTGGCAGGCGACGTGGCAAGTGACAATCCGCAATGTGTGGCAGGTGACGTGGCAAGTGACAATCCGCAATGTGTGGCAGGTGACGTGGCAAGTGACAATCCACATTTGGTGGCAGGCGACATGGCAAGTGACATCCTCAGGGCTCCCACTGATTCTGCATTATGGTGAGTTGAACCATTTAATTTTATATTACAATGTATTAATAGAAATAATGCGCTTCAATCATCCTGACACCATAACAACCATGGTGCCGTAATGATTGAAGCACAAATACCAGCCATTTCCCATATAAATTGCCCCCAAAAAAACATATTTTATAGCAGTGCCCCTCCCGAGACTAGACTCTGGATCCGCCCCTGGTGATGTGGCAAGCGACAATCCGCAATGTGTGGCAGGTGACGTGGCAAGTGGCAATCCGCAATGTGTGGCAGGTGACGTGGCAAGTGACAATCCGCAATGTGTGGCAGGCTACGTGGCAAGTGGCAATCTGCAATGTGTGGCAGGCAACGTGGCAAGTGACAATCCGCAATGTGTGGCAGGTGACGTGGCAAGTGACAATCCGCAATGTGTGGCAGGTGACGTGGCAAGTGACAATCCGCAATGTGTGGCAGGCTATGTGGCAAGTGGCAATCCGCAATGTGTGGCAGGCAACGTGGCAAGTGACAATCCGCAATGTGTGGCAGGTGACATGGCAAGTGGCAATCCGCAATGTGTGGCAGGCAACGTGGCAAGTGACAATCCGCAATGTGTGGCAGGTGACGTGGCAAGTGACAATCCCCAATGTGTGGCAGGTGACATGGCAAGTGGCAATCCACAATGTGTGTCAGGCAACGTGGCAAGTGACAATCCGCAATGTGTGGCAGGTGACGTGGCAAGTGGCAATCCGCAATGTGTGGCAGGCTACGTGGCAATCCGCATCTGGTGGCAGGCGACGTGGCAAGTGACAATCCGCAATGTGTGGCAGGTGACGTGGCAAGTGACAATCCGCAATGTGTGGCAGGTGACGTGGCAAGTGACAATCCGCAATGTGTGGCAGGTGACGTGGCAAGTGACAATCCGCAATGTGTGGCAGGTGACGTGGCAAGTGACAATCCACATTTGGTGGCAGGCGACATGGCAAGTGACATCCTCAGGGCTCCCACTGATTCTGCATTATGGTGAGATGAACCATTTAATTTTATATTACAATGTATTAATAGAAATAATGCGCTTCAATCATCCTGACACCATAACAACCATGGTGCCGTAATGATTGAAGCGCAAATACCAGCCATTTCCCATATAAATTGCCCCCAAAAAAACATATTTTATAGCAGTGCCCCTCCCGAGACTAGACTCTGGATCCGCCCCTGGCGCACACAGGCCAAATGGCGGGCAGCATTGGCCGGTTCAATAAAAAATAGCCGACATTCGGCCCATGTGTATTGTAGCCAGTCCGACAGAGCATACTGGAAAACCAGCAACTGACCGACTCCTAAACAGCACTCTCAGCCAATGCCTCATCCAACACTTGGGTGACGTCACCACGCTTTTTTGGGAGTCGGCCCGACATTCGGCCCATGTGTATTGCAGCCTGTTTGACAGAGCATGCTGGAAAACCAGAAAATGACCGGCTCCTGATCAGCACTCTCAGCCAATGCCTCATGCAACACCTGGGTGATGTCACCACACCTCCTGGGAGCCAGCCGACATTTACCCCTTGTGTATGGCAGCCGGTCTAACAGAGCATGCTGGAAAACCAGACACTGACCGGCTCACGATCAGCACTCTCAGACAGTGCCTTGTCCAACACTTGAGTGACGTCACCACGCCTTCTTGGAGCCAGCCAACATTCAGCCTGTGTGTATGGCAGCTGGTCCATCAGAGCAAGCTGGAAAACCAGCAAATGACTGGCTCCCGATCAGCACTCCCAGCCAATGCCTTGTCCAACACTTGGGTGACATCACCACGCCTTCTGGGAGCCAACTGACATTCAGCCTGTGTGTATGGAAGCTGGTCCGACAGAGCATGCTGGAAAACCATCAACTAACCGGCTCCTGATCAGCACTCTTGGCCAATGCCTCGTTCCAACACTTGGGTGACGTCACCATGCCTTCTGGGAGTTGGCCGACATTTGGCCCGTGTGTATGGCAGCTGGTCTGAGAGAACATGCTGGAAAACCAGCAATTGACCGGCTCACAATCAGCACTCTCAGCAAATGCCTTTTCCAACACTTGGGTGACGTCACCATGCCTCATGGGAGTCAGACAAGATTCAGTCCGTGTGTATGGCAGCCAGCCCGACAGAGCATGCTGGAAAACCAGCAACTAACTGGCTCCTGATCAGCACTCTCAGCCAGTGCCTCATCCAACACTTGGGTGACGTCAGCACGCCTTCTGGGAGCTGGCTGACATTCAGCCCATGTGTATGGCAGCTGGTCCGATGGAGTATGATGGAAAACCAGCAAATGACCGACTCCCGATCATCACTCTCAGCCAATGCCTTTTCCAACACTTGGGTGATGTCACCACACCTCCTGGGAGTCAGCCAAGATTCAGTCCATGTGTATGGCAGCCAGCCCGACAGAGCATGCTGGAAAACCAGCAACTAACTGGCTCCTGATCAGCACTCTCAGCCAGTGCCTCATCCAACACTTGGGTGACGTCAGCACGCCTTCTGGGAGCTGGCTGACATTCAGCCCATGTGTATGGCAGCTGGTCCGATGGAGTATGATGGAAAACCAGCAAATGACCGACTCCCGATCATCACTCTCAGCCAATGCCTTTTCCAACACTTGGGTGATGTCACCACACCTCCTGGGAGTCAGCCAAGATTCAGTCCATGTGTATGGCAGCCAGCCCGACAGAGCATGCTGGAAAACCAGCAACTAACTGGCTGCCGATCAGCAATCCCAGCCAATGCCTTGTCCAACACTTGGGGACGTAACCACGCCTTCTTGGAGCCGGCTGACATTCGGCCCATGTGTATGGCAGCTGGTCTGATGGAGCATGCTGCAAAACCAGCAAATAACCGGCTCCCGATCAGCAATCCCAGCCAATGACTTGTCCAACACTTGGGTGACGTCACCACGCCTTCTGGGAGCCGGCTGACATTCAGCCCGTGTGTATGGCAGCTGGTCCGATGGAGCATGCTGAAAAACCAGCAAATAACCAGCTCCCAATCAGACCTCTCTCATACTTTTTAAGCTATTTGTATTTGGGGTTGTAAGCTGAGAGTAAAGCAGACTTTACATTTTCATGAAGGGTCCACTTTAAGCCCTTGATGACATTTTTAACTACCACTCTAAAATAGAAAAAAAGGGGGATTTTTCTAAAATTCTGGTTCTATCTGGTAAAATACCAAGAACCTTCTAAGCTGTCCTGGAGCCTTGTGGTCGACCGGAATGAGGGACCCGATCGGTTTGGAATCTCGTATCCCCCAATTGTTGCACTTATTTTAGCAGAGAAAACAAAATCAGGCATGTTTTTTACATAAACGCTCACCACAAACATTGGTTCTTTTTTCTCTGCGTTGTTCAGAAAATAAACACCTTGCGCTCTTGTTATTCGCCCCTGGCGACTCGTAAGTGCTGCTATGGGATTAACCACATCGCCAGGTTTACACGAGTTTGCTGCTGCTGTTCCCGTTTTACACGTCGCCCACACTGGCACCTCTCTGGGGTTATATGTACTTAATCTGGCGGATTCCCATTCCAAACAAACTCTTCTAGTCTGGCCGAGTGCCCGGAGCCGCCCAGCTACTGCAACCCCTAAATTATGATAACAAATTCTGTCTGGACAGCTAAACACGCTCCCCCACCCCTACAATATACATTATATTCTGTACAATGGAGAAATCAAAGTGTCTAGTCTGCTTTGCACTAAATAGTAGATGGAGGCTTTTTTATAATTGCAGCAAATACAAGGCTAAATAAATGTTAGTTAGCCACAGGGACAGTGTATATCAGCCATTATCAACCTTTTTACCTCCAAGGAACCCTTGAAAACATTTTTGTAGTCCTATGGGAACCCCTGCTAAAACCAATTTTCAATGGGAAGAATGTCCACCTAATTTTGGTGGCCATTGGGGACAATGTCCTCCTTACAGTGGTGGCTAGGGATGAGCCGAACACCCCCCCGTTCTGTTCGTACCAGAACTTTCGAACGGACCCCAAATTCGTACGAACTTTAGAACCCCATTAAAGTCTATGGGACTTGAACGTTCTAAATTAAAAGTGCTAATTTTAACGGCTAATATGCAAGATACTGTCCTAAAAAGGGTTTGGGGGCCTGGCTCCTGCCCCAGGGGACATGGGTCAATGCCTAAAATGTTTTTAAAAATGTCCGTTTTGGCGGGAGCACTGATTTTAATGACGATTAAAGTGAAAAAAAAAAAAGTGAAATATTCCTTTAAATATGGTGCCTGGTGGGTGTCTGTAGTATGCCTGTGAAGTGCCACGTGTTTCCCGTGTTTAGAACAGTCCCTGCACAAAATGACATTAAACGGAAAAAACACCATTTAAAACTGCTTGCGTTTTTAATGTAATATCTGGTTCCTGCAATATGGTTGAAAATCATTGAGAAAAAGGGCATGGGTAGCCCCCCCTGCCCATTACCAGCCTATTTGGGTCTTGTACGCATATTAAGGGGAACCCCGTACCCATATTAAAAAAAGGAAATGCGTGTGGCCCCCAGGCCCTATATACTCAGAACAGCAGTATACAGGCGGTGCAAACAAGACAGGGACTGTGTAGGTTTGTTGTGTTAAGTTGAATCTGTTTGTAATTTTCAACCGGTACATTTTTAAAGTGTAGCTCCAGTCAAAAAAACGATTTTTAAGCTTTTTGGAAAACATAGGGAAGGGTTATCACCCCTGTATAATTTGTTTTGTCGTCCATCTTTTTTCATCTCACTTCCTGTTGTCTCCTTCCATTTGCAAGTAGGAGATGTTTGTAAGTTGGATGTTTGAAAGTAGGGGCCTGCCCTATATGCTCTGCAGAAATGGCGGAACAAGGT
The DNA here is from genome assembly GCF_037356315.1 of Lithobates pipiens. Taxonomy (NCBI): domain Eukaryota; kingdom Metazoa; phylum Chordata; class Amphibia; order Anura; family Ranidae; genus Lithobates; species Lithobates pipiens. The sequence goes on along the minus strand of NW_027507685.1, from coordinate 262,965,434 downwards.
GTTGGTTTTGCCACAACATTGTAAGCCCTGAAAGTGACTCTTGGTGGGCGCTGGAGCGCTCTGCTGTGAACGATTATATCAAGAATTGTAATTACATGCCATTGTTGAACAGTGGTAGAAAAATTGACCTTTGGTGGTTGTGGTGCTGGTGCCACAACACTATAAGTCCTCACCGTTACTCTGGGTGGGCACAGGAACGGGCCCTCCTGTGAAATATTATATCAAGAATTGTAATTACATGTCCCTGTTAAACAGGGGCAGAAAAATTGGGCCTTAGGCACTGGTGCTGGTGCCACCACACTGCAACCTCTCCCATATACTCTAGTTGTAGTGCAGGAATGAGCCCTGCTGCAAAGCATTGCATCAAAAATTGTACTTAAACGCCCCTGTTAAACAGGGTCAGAAAAAATGGGCCTTAGGCATCACCCATAACCAGAAATGTTCTTCCAACATATCAGCGGAGGAGGAAGAGGATAGACAATCAACATAACAGGACAGTCACTCAGCATCAGCATAGGCAGTCTTGAAGGGATGTGATATTTGAAAAAAAAATATTCTGTTACATCAGCTTCAGGTGCTTGGTAGCTGTGGGTGATCCAAGACTGATTCATCTTGATGAAGGTCAGTCGATCAACTGATTCGGTGGACAGGCGCACCCTGTGATCGGTAACAAAGCCACCAGCAGCACTGAAGGTGCGTTCCGAAAGAACGCTGGATGCAGGACAGGCCAGTAGCTCAATTGCATACTGTGCAAGCTCTGGCCAGTGATCCATCCTCAAGACCCAGTAAGCCAGAGGATTTTCGGTGGGAAAGGTGTCCAAGTCTGACCTTGCCCCTAGGTATTCCTGCACCATGTAAATCAGATGCTGGCGATGGGTGCTGGAACCGATCATACCTTGGGGCTGCGGACTAAAAAATTGTCTGAAAGCATCAGTCAGACGGCCACCTTCTCCACCGCTCCTTCTGACTGATGCCTCAGCAACACGTTGTCCAGGACCAGGAGTTTGTAACCTCCCAGTCTCTGGGAACGCGTTGCACAGACCTTTCTGCAAGGCCTCCCGAAGATGTCTCATCCTCTGCTCCCTCTGCGATGGCAAGATAAGGTCGGCAACCTTACCCTTGTACCGTGGATCAAGGAGAGTGGCCAGCCAGTAATGGTCCCTCTCCTTGATCCGAAGAATACGAGGATCCTTCCGCAGGCTTTGCAGGATCAGGGAGGCCATGCAGCGTAGGTTAGCTGAGGCATTCGGTCCGGAGTCCTCTGGGTCACTAAGGACAACATGATCCGCAGCTACCTCCTCCCAGCCACGTACAAGTCCACGGGTTTCTTGGGACTGTAAATCATCCCTACAAGACTGCTGCTGCTGCTGCTGCTGCTGCTGATGCTGAGTGCCAGCCTCCACCTCCATGCTGGCACAATCATCCTCCTCCTCCTCTTCCTCCTCCTCATCCTCTTCCTGTGTGATGGGTGGCACAGCAGGAACACTGTCTGGATAAAGGGGGCCTTGAGAGGCAAGGAAGTCCTCCTCTTCCTGCCTCTGTTCTGCCTCAAGTGCCCTGTCCATTATTCCATGCAGCGTATGCTCCAAGAGGTGGACAAGAGGTACAGTGTCACTGATGCATGCACTGTCACTGCTCACCATCCTTGTGGCCACCTCAAACGGTGACAGGACAGTGCATGCATCCCTGATCATGCCCCATTGGCGTGGTGAGAAAAAACCGAGCTCCCCTGACCCTGTCCTGGTGCCGTAGTCACACAGGTACTCATTGATGGCCCTCTGCTGCGTGTGCAGCCGCAGCAGCATGGCCAACGTTGCGTTCCACCTGGTGGGCATGTCACATATAAGGCGGTTCTTGGACAGGTTCAACTCCTTTTGGAGCTCAGCCAGCCGAGCACAGGCTTTAAATGATCGGCGGAAATGCACACAGACTTTCCTGGCCTGCTTCAGGACATCCTGTAAGCCGGGGTACCTGCCCAAGAACCGCTGCACCACCAGGTTAAGGACGTGAGCTACACAGGGCACATGGGTCAGTTGTCCCTGTCGGAGGGCGGAGAGGAGGTTGGTGCCATTGTCACAAACCACCATTCCTGGCTTAAGTTGGCGTGGCGTCAACCACCTCTCGGCCTGCCCCTGCAGAGCTGACAAAACATCCGCCCCAGTGTGGCTCCTGTCCCCCAAACAAACCAGCGCAAGCACGGCATGGCATCGTTTTGCCTGCATACTTGCGTAGCCCCTGGAACGCCTACGGAGCACCGCTGGTTCTGAGGACAGAGCACTGGAAGAGGCCATGGAGGAAGAAGAAGAGGAGGGGGTGGAGGAGAGAGGTGTGTCACAACCAATAGTAGCATTTTGGAGGCGTGGTGGCGGAACAACCTCCAAACACTACTGCACCTACTACTACTACTACTACTACTACTACTACTACTACTACTACTACTACTACTACTGCACTACTGCATCCTTCCCAGCTGCCAGAAGAGTGACCCAATGGGCCGTGAAAGACAGGTAACGTCCCTGTCCATGCCTGCTGGACCATGAGTCAGTGGTAATATGCACCTTACCGCTGACCGCCCTGTCCAGCGAGGCAAGGACATTGCCTTCCACATGCCGGTAGAGAGCCGGAATCGCCTTCCGTGAGAAAAAGTGGCGTTTGGGGACCTGCCACTGAGGAACCGCACATTGTACAAACTCACGGAAGGGGGCCGAGTCTACCAACTGAAAAGGCAGCAGTTGAAGTGCTAGCAATTTAGCCAAGCTAGCATTCAACCGCTGGGCATGTGGATGGCTGGGAGTGAACTTCTTTCGCCGGTCCAGCAGCTGGGGCAGGGACATTTGCCTGCTATAATCGGACGTGGGTGTACCGCTAGCAGAGTTCCCGGAAGTACTTGGCTGTGACACACCTAATTCTACACCTTCATTCCTCTCAGTGCAGGTTTCAGAGAGGACTGAAGGTCTAGTGGGGTTGGAGATCCCAGCTGATGAGGAGCAAGGAGAGGTCCGCTTTGTTCTTTGGTGTGGGTCTTTGAGGTACGCTTGCCAACGAGCTGCATGGCAGGTCAACATATGTCTGGTCAAGCATGTGGTGCCCAAGCGGCTGATGTTTTGGCCACGTGAGATACGCTTGAGACATATGTTGCAAATAGCAGCGGTGCGACCTGATGCACTCGTCTCAAAAAAGGCCCACACCAAAGAACTTTTAGAATAACGCACAGAGGCAGCCCCCTGCACAGGCGGAGCTCTGCGGTGTGATTCAGTCGGTGTGCTGCCCCTAAGCTGGCCCCCGGAGGGCATCCTGCCTCGTTGGACATGTGCCTCCTCCTCCTCCTCCTCTCTCCTACCAGGCACCCACGGGGAGTCAGTGCCCTCATCATCCCCTCCCTCTTCATCGCTGTAGCAAACCTGGCAGTATGCTGCAGCTTGTGGAACATGACTGCCAGATTGCTGTCCTTCTTGAGCATCCCCTCTCTCTGCGCTCACGCTACTGCCTTCCTCTAGCTGAGTGTCATCATCAGAGCCCACAAAACACTGGGCATCTTCCTGGAGCATGTACCCAACACTGTGCTCAAAGAGTTCAGGAGACTCCTCAGGAGGACGTGGTGGGTCTAGGGAAGGAGTCACTGATGATGACATTGAGAGGAGGGAAGACGATGCGTTGGCAGCTGCTTTGCTAGTACCCTGAGACTGGGTGAGAGAGGATGAGGAGGATGAAGAGGGCTTGGTCATCCACTCTACCAAGTTGTTGGCATGTTGCAGCTCAACATGTCCAGCTGCCGAAAAGAAGGACAAGCGTGTCCCATGGCCACGTGCTGATGACAATGCACCGCGTCCACGACCAGCACTGTTGTCTCTAGACACAGAGCCTGCTTGCCCTCTTTTATCGGCTCGCGCCTGTCTGCCTCTCCTTGCTGGCCTTCCAGACATGGTAATGGCCTGAAGGGAGTTGGGTAAAACAGCAGTGTAATGGAGTCACACAACACCCACTAAGCCCTGCAGATGGCTCTATTAGAGAACAGCAATAAAGGGTAGATACAGGTGTATATTGTGCTGGAGGCACACAACACCCACTAACTCCTGCAGATGCCTTTTTTTATAGAACACCAGAGATAAAGGGGTATATACAGATGTATACTGTGCTGTGCTGGAGGCACACACAACTTCCAATAACTCCTGCAGATGGCAAGTGGGCTCAAATAAAGAAGAGCCATGTAGGTGGATATAGCGGTGTGTACTGGGTACAGAGCACGCAGACAGCACGCACTATCTCCTAACACTACTGACTGCAAGCTCTATTATAAAAGATAGATCACTAGCTATATAGGTGAGGTGAATATAGTGGTGTATACTGCGGTCAGGGCACGCAATAACCACTACACAACAGCAAGATCGAAAATCGGCCGATAACGATCGGTGTGTACTGTGTTGAAGGTACACAGAACACCCACTAACTGCTTCAGACACCAACACTCTACACTAGGCCGCCGCGCTGGCGGCCTTATATAGTGTGGGGCGTGTACTACACAGCCTGAGCTATGATTGGCCACAGGCATCCTGCCTGTGGCCAATCATGGCTCTCCTCGCTGCTGGCGCTGTGATTGACCAAGCATGCGGGGTCACAGTGCATGCTTGGCCAATCATGAGCCAGCAATGCACTGCGATGATGCAGTGCATTGTGGGCCATGAGCGCCATACGAATTTGTCGCGAACGGACCAAAACGTTCGGAATTCGCCGAACGGGCGAACAGCCGATGTTCGACTCGAACACGAAGCTCATCCCTAGTGGTGGCCAGTGGGAAAATACACTATGTTGCCCAAAGTATTGGGACACCTGCCTTTACACGCACATGAACTTTAATGGCATCCCAGTCTTAGTCCGGAGGGTTCAATATTGAGTTGGCTCCGCCCTTTGCACATATGACAGGTTCACCTCTTCTGGGAAGGCCGTCCACAAGGTTTAGGAGATGTGTCTATGGGGATGTTTGACCATTCTTCCAGAAGAGCATTTGTGAGGTCAGGCACTGATTCTGGGCGAGAAGGCACGGCTCGCAGTCTCCGTACTAATTCATCCCGATTCCCAAATATGTTCTATCGGGTTGAGGTCAGGACTCTGTGAAGGCCAGTCACATTCCTCCAGCCCCAAACTCGCTCATCTGTGTCTTTATGAACCTGGCTTTGTGCACTTGTTGGAACAGAAAGGGGTCATCTGCAAATTGTTCCCACAAAGTTGGGAGCATGGAATTGTAGGCAGGAGGGCGTGTCAGCAAGATGCAAGGGTACCCTGATCTTTATAGTGAAGAGCTGGGGGGGGGGGGGGGGTGGCAGAGGGCAGAGGAAAGCAGTACAATGATCTTTATAATAAAGAGCTTCACGGTGGGGGGTGGGGGGGGGGGGGTGGAGAGTCATCAGGAGGCAAAGGGAGAGCTACGAACTGATCTTCATTGTAAAGAGCTGTGCAGGGGGTTGTCAGCAGGAGGCAGAGAAACAGCAGTACACTGATCTTCATAATGAAGAGCTGCATGATGGGGGGGTCTGATTTTCATAGTGAACAGCTGTGCAGGGGCAGTGCACTGACCTTTATAGTGAAGGGGGGGGATGCAGCAGGAGGCAAAAAGGGAGAGCAATATACTGACCTTCATAGTAGGGAGCTGTGCAGGGAAGCATGTCATCAGGAGGCAAAGGGAGAGCTATACGCGGATCTTCATTGTAAAGCTGTGCGGGGGGGGTGCGGCAGCTGGAGACATAGAAACAGCAGCACACTGACCTTTAGAGTGAAGAGCTGGGGGGTGTCAGTGGGAAGCAGAGGAACAGCAGTGCACTGATCTTCCCAGTGTTGAGCTGTGAGTGTGGGGGGGGGGGGAGGGTACCAGCTGGAGCCTGACCATAAAGCCCCGTACACACGATCGGAAATCCCGCCAGCAAAAGTCCGATGAGAGCTTTTGGTCGGATATCGGGTGTAGGCTCCATTGGAGTTTTTGCTAGCGGCATTTCGGCCAGCAAAAGATTGAGAGCGGGTTCTATATTTTTTCGACGGAAAAAGTTCCGATCAGAAATTCCGATCGTCGGTACCAATTCCGATGCGCAAAATTCCTAAGCACGCTCGGAAGCACTGAACTTCATTTTCTCGGCTCGCTGTAGTGTTGGACGTCACCGCCGTTCTTGGCGGTCGAAACTTCAGAGAACTTTTGTGTGACCCCCCGTGTGTGTGGAAGCCAAGCTGGAGCAGAATTCCGACGGAAAAACCATCCAAGTTTTTTTCCGACGAAAACTCAGATCGTGTGTACGCCGTACAGGCAGGCTGTGGTCTTAAAGCGGAGCTCCACCCGATTTTAAGACATTGTACATTGCACATTCACACCGGTCCCTACCCTCAAGGAGCCCACCATCCAAGGTCCCCATTCATATACTAGGGCCAATTTTGGACAGAAGCCAATTAACCTCCCTGCATGTCTTTGGAGTGTGGGAGGAAACCGGAGTACCCGGAGGAAACCCACACAGGCACAGGGAGAACATGCAAACTTCAGGCAGGTAGTGTCGTGGTTGGGATTCGAAACAGCGACCCTTTTTACTGCTAGACGAGAGTGCTAACCACTACACCACTGTGCTGACTGATATAGGCACGGCTAGTGCGGCTATTTTGTAATTTCCTGAGAGCCGCACTGGCTCCTGGGAGCTTGTGTCATTGTTCCCAGGAGTCAGCGCAGCGGCCTGGCGCGAGCTATCGCGGGCTTCCGAGGACGCCGCCTTGTTGCGATGCCAACCTGAGCTGTTGACGGCGCTCCGAATTCAAGTAACTGCGCATGCGCGAGATCGGGGATACAACGCGCGGTGCGTGCTGGTCGATCAGCGGCACTGTATCCCCAGAAGAGGATGCCTGTGGGCTTCACATGCCCACGGGCAAGATGAGAACCCGCCAAAAAGAAGATTTAAAAGCTCGTTTTTAAAGAGAAAACTGACATCTTAACCACTTAAGGGCCGCCTCGCGCCGATGTACGTTGGCAGAATGGCACGGCTGGGCACAATCATGTACCTGTACGTTGCTTTTTAAGTGCCCAGCTGTGGGTCGGGAGCGCGCCGCTGGCGGCACGCTCCCGACCCGGTCCTGAGCTCTGTGACCGTGGCCGTGGGTCCCGTGGACCCGATAGCCGCTGGTCTCCCGCGATGGGGTCACAGAGCTGAAGAAGGAGGAGAGGTCTGTGTAAACAAACCTCTCCCCGTGCTTCCCTGCGTGGCTGTCACCGATCGTCTATTCCCTTTTTATAGGGAAAGACAATCAGTGACGTCACATGCCAGACCACGCCCCCCCTACAATAAAAAAAAAAACACATAACGTCATACATAACACCTACACTGCCCCCTAGTGGTTAACTCCTTCGCTGCCAGTGTCATTTACACAGGAATCAGTGCATTTAAATAGCACTGATTGCTGTATAAATGACAATGGTCCCAAAAATGTGTCAAAAATGTCCGATGTGTCCGCCATAAAAATCCCTGAGCTAATTGCGATTTTTATTTTTTACCAAAAATATGTAGAAGAATACGTATCGGCCTAAACTGAGGAAAAAAATGTTTTTTTTTTATATATTTTTGGGGGATATTTATTATCGCAAAAAGTAAAAAATAGTGTGTTTTTTTTTTTCAAAATCGTCGCTCTATTTTTGTTTATAGCGCAAAAAATAAAAACCGCAGAGGCGATCAAATACCATCAAAAAAAGGAAAAAAAATGTTTTTTTATATATTTTTGGGGAATATTTATTATAGCAAAAAATTAAAACCTCAGAGGTGATCAAATACTTTCAAAAGAAGTGAAAAAAATGTTTTTATATATATTTTTGGGGAATATTTATTATAGCAAAAAGTTAAAAATATTGCTTTTTTTTTTCCAAAATTGTCGCTCTTTTTTTGTTTATAGCGCAAAAAATAAAAACCACAGAGGCGATCAAATACCATCAAAAAAAGGGAAAAAAATTTTTTTTTATATATTTTTGGGGAATATTTATTATAGCAAAAAATAAAAACCTCAGAGGTGATAAAATACTATCAAAAAAAGGGAAAAAAATGTTTTTTTTATATATTTTTGGGGAATATTTATGATAGCAAAAAGTAAAAAATATTGCTTTTTTTTTTTTTCAAAATTGTCGCTCTTTTTTTGTTTATAGCGCAAAAAATAAAAACCACGGAGGCGATCAAATACCATCAAAAAAAGGAAAAAAAATGTTTTTTTATATATTTTTGGGGAATATTTATTATAGCAAAAAATAAAAACCTCAGAGGTGATAAAATACTATCAAAAAAAGGGAAAAAAATGTTTTTTTTTATATATTTTTGGGGAATATTTATGATAGCAAAAAGTAAAAAATATTGCTTTTTTTTTTTTTTCAAAATTGTCGCTCTTTTTTTGTTTATAGCGCAAAAAATAAAAACTGCAGAGGTGATCAAATACCATCAAAAAAAGGAAAATTTTTAATATATATATATATATATATATATATATATATATATGTATATATATATATATATATATATATATATATATATATATATATATATATATATATATATATTTTTTTTTTTTATTTTTTTTTGGGGGGGGAATATTTATTATAGCAAAAAGTAAGAAATATTGCTTTTTTTTTCCCAAAATTGTCGCTCTTTTTTTGTTTATAGCGCAAAAAATAAAAACCACAGAGGCGATCAAATACCATCAAAAAAAGGAAAAAAAACGTTTTTTTATATATTTTTGGGGAATATTTATTATAGCAAAAAATAAAAACCTCAGAGGTGATAAAATACTATCAAAAAAAGGGAAAAAAATGTTTTTTTTTATATATTTTTGGGGAATATTTATGATAGCAAAAAGTAAAAAATATTGCTTTTTTTTTTTTTTCAAAATTGTCGCTCTTTTTTTGTTTATAGCGCAAAAAATAAAAACTGCAGAGGTGATCAAATACCATCAAAAAAAGGAAAAATTTTTATATATATATATATATATATATATATATATATGTATATATATATATATATATATATATATATATATATATATATATTATATATATATATATATATATTTTTTTTTTTTTTTTGGGGGGGGAATATTTATTATAGCAAAAAGTAAGAAATATTGCTTTTTTTTTTCAAAATTGTCGCTCTTTTTTTGTTTATAGCGCAAAAAATAAAAACTGCAGAGGTGATCAAATACCATCAAAAAAAGGAAAAATTTATATATATATATATATATATATATATATATATATATATATATATATATATATATATATATATATATATATATATATATATATATATATATATATATATATATATATATATTTTTTTTTTTTTGTTTTTTTTTTGGGGGGGAATATTTATTATAGCAAAAAGTAAGAAATATTGCTTTTTTTTTCAAAATTGTCGCATTTTTTTTGTTTATAGAGAAAAAAATAAAAACCGCAGAGGTGATCAAATACCATCAAAAAGAAAGCTCTATTTGTGGGGGGGGAAAAAAGGACGCCAATTTTGTGTGGGAGCCACGCCGCACGACCACCGAACAATTGTCAGTTAAAGCAACGCAGTGCCGAATCGCAAAAAGGGGGCCTTGGTCCTTTGGCTGCAAATTGGTCCGGGGCTGAAGTGGTTAAAGACATAAAAACTGGAACAAGCGAGTTATAATTTGAAATAACTTAATCTATGTCATTGGATTTGTATTGGAAAGGGGGATTTGGGGGGGGGGGGGGCAGCAGGGAGTAAGTATTGTTCTAGGAGGGGAAATTTGGGGGGGTATGCTAAAATTTAGGGTCGAGAAGGAATGGGGGGAAGAAGATTTGTGCTAGGAAGGATGACTGGGGGCGCTTTGTGTTGGAAGGGGGGATTTGCAGTGGGGTTATTGGGAGGGGTAATCTTAGGGGTAGATAATTTGTGCTAGAAGGAGTGATTTTTTTTTTTTGGTGGGGGGGCTCTTGAATTGGGAGGGTTTGGGGGGTGGGGGGATAAGATTTGTGCTGGGAGGGGGGATTTCAGCAGGGGAACAGATTTGCACTGGGAGGAGGGGGGATTTATGCTTAGAGGGTGAAAAAGATTAGTGCTCAGTTTGTTTTTTTTTGGGGGGGGGGGGGATTTTTGATGACGCATAATGCTCATACACCTTGGGGGGGGGTGGGGGGTGGCATGTTTGCCCTGGGCTCTGGGTGACCTTGTCCCGGCACTGCCCCAGTGCCATATTAGAAGTAGAAGTTGGGATTTCCTCCGGGGCTCTCTCAATCACCGGGCCGTGTCTTCTCCTCTGTCCGGGATGTGTGAAGTGCTTGTCCATGGATGAGGGATCAGGGAGCACAACGATCCCATTGTAGCGAAGACTGGCCCATTCTTTCATCTCCAACCAACACTTAATGGATCGTTTGTTTGGAGTTTACTGACGAGGACAAACCCCGACTCTGTCGCCTGTACCTTCAACATCTCCAGCTGTGACAACGATCAATATCCTTTTGCCGTTCTCTCTATTGGGCTTTGTGATGATGGAAAATACTTTTTTTTTTGCAAACGTCGCAGCCCACCGGCCAATGAATGGCCATGCAGCACCGGGGTCCTCGGTTCAGCTCCCTCCAGGGTTCTGCTTCTATTGCATTTGTGGGTCTGATAAAACGAATCAAGAAACATACCAGGTAATTGGTTCCTGCCTAAACTGAGTGCAGCCCCCCCCCACTTTGCCCCAAACAGGGGCTACTACCCTGTTTCCCCCTGAAAGTAAGACCTAGCGTGATTGTCGGTGATGGCTGCAATATAAGCCCTACCCTCCTAAATAAGCCCTAGTTAAAGTCCGTGTAGGTCTTATTTTCAGGGTAGGGCTTATTTTTGGGGAAACAGGGTTGGGCTTATTTAGGGGGGTAGGGCTTATAGTGCAGCCAACACCA